>NC_143557.1:99047500-99260000 GCF_054136105.1 Typopeltis vanoorti | reverse complement strand
GAGGAGACTGAATTTTTGCGTACCTGCTGTGATCCTTGCATGTTTCAGCTCGACAATGCTCCACATGCCATACTACACTGCGTGTCCGAGACTGATGTCCACAAAACAATATATATATATATATATATATATATATATATATATATATATATATATATATATATATATATATATATATATATATATATATATATATATATATATATATATATATATATATATATATATATATATATATATATATGTTGTTACTAGAGTTGACTCTGGATGTATACATTTAAAATTAATAATTATACTGACTAGAAGCCGAGGAGTATAATAAAAAAAACTTTAATGAATCACAACTAGTTCCATCGGAGTTCCGACTTCTTCAAGTGAGTAAGAAATAACTAAAAACTTACAAAAACTAATACGGTAATAAAATGGGCTTTTCAGTTTAACACAAAAGAGTTAGAAGAATAGCAAGTCATATTTGAATTAGAGACCGCGTGGCATTATTAGCGTGAGTTGATGTTGAGTGATAGCTGATCTTAGAGCGCCAGTATTGGATTACTGCTCTATAAGAATGAGGCAAACTGTAACTTAGATTGCTATTCATGCGTGAAGGATCCAGGACTATTTCTTTAGATTCTACAATGCGTTTTTCAAACTCATCATTGTATATATATGTTACTGTGAAAGACTGATATCTGGCAAATGTCTCCGGTGAATGTCAGCATTCACATAGTCGCTTGGTGTATGTACGAAATATTTGCTAAATATCACTATTTCTCACTTACACCGGCAAATGTCGACATTCAGCATGCACTGATGGTGAATGTTGAATAAAAATATTTTTATTACGTTAAGACAAAAATGCAATTTTTTAATATATGATATATTCAAAATAGGAGAAAGTTTTGCTTTTACAACTGCCTTTAGTCGTGAAACACTTCTTTTTACATTACAGCGTGTATAGCCTTGTCCTCCACTTCTCGAATTAGTTGCAGCTGCTTCTGTCAGCGACATTTCTTGAGAAGAAATCTCATCTATGGAAAGTAACTTTTCTTTACAAATTACGAACTGATTATGGGTAAAAAGCTGCTTGAGAGTACCATTTTTGTTTGCTAATTTATAAAAGTCGGAGTCTTCTGTTCCAACAACAACCGCTAACACATTTCGGGCATCTGTACGACCAGGGTCGACATCAGGGACTTGTATTCGTACGGTATCACTAATTTGATCAAGAGGAAATTTTCTTTTTGAGGTTCGTAACATTTTCGTTGCTTGCAGTAGAACATTCTCTTTCGCAGCCGCTCTTTTTATAGAAATAAACTCTTGTTGTTTAGTCAGGGCTTGATATGAAGGCGTGGTAGGTTAGGTTAGGTTAGGTTCTCGGCTTGCTGTTTCGACCCCCACCAGAGCTTATCTGTGCTTGTCGACATATACCGGCGATGGTTCGAATGTATAAGAATATAACCAAATACGTCGGTCTTTCACCGACGTTTTTGGTATGTGTCGACATTCACCGGAGAATATCGACATTCTCTAATTTCGGTCTTTCACAGTAATATATATACAAACTGGTCGTGTGATCCCAATGGTGTTGGTTATTTAAATAACCAACACCAGAACATCTAATTTACATCTGAACTTGAGATTAACGGTTTTCTTCCCTTTTTTGATCTTAAGAGCAATAGCCTGTCTTAAATTTTCGATCTTTCGAAAAACCACCCACTCTGATACATACTTACATGCCACTTCTCATCACTTTCCTCCACAGAAACTTTGCATCATCTCCACTCTCGCCCATCGAGCATGATGTCTTACTTCTACTGAAGAAAACCTTCAAACAGAACTGAACTTCCTGAAACGTACCTTCCTAAATAATGGATATTCTTCTCGTAACATCACGAGAAGAATATCCATTATTTAAGACAATACAAGAAGAGGAATCCATTCCGATCACCCACATCCAGTTACCATATATAAGCTCTTTGACCCCTAAACTTGAATTGGGGTCAAATGGCTTATCTCTTTAAAACTTGAATTGGGGTCAAAGAGAATTTCTTCAAAATTGTAGACGTTTGAAGAACATCAACATAAAAACCAACTATACCACTCTACCAAAGCTTCGTTCCTTTCTGAGCCGCCCAAAACCAAAACACAACCAGCTATATTTTACAGGTGTTTATAAAGTTGTGTGCGACTGCGGTGGACCTTATTTCGGTCAGACAGATAATTTCTATTTCACTACGTCTTGAGGAACACATTCGTGACATCTCCTACAAAAGAACCCGAGCGAGCGCCCTCTCCAGTCATGTTCTTTTCTCCGCCAACTCTAATCTTGATGAGCGTCAACACCAAATCGATTGGGATCACACGACCAATTTGTATATATGCAATGATGAGTTTGAAAGACGCATTGTAGAATCTAAAGAAATAGTCCTGGATCCTTCACGCATGAACAGCAATCTAAGTTACAGTTTGCCTAATTCTTATAGAGCAGTAATCCAATACAGGTTCTAAAATCAGCTATCACTCAACATCAACTCAAGCTAATAATGCCACGCGGTCTCTAATTCAATTGTAAGTTTTTAGTTATTTCTCACTCACCTGAAGAAGTCGGAACTCCGACTTTTTCAGGTGAGTCCTACTTGTGATTCATTAAAGTTTTTTTATTATACTTCTCGGCTTCTAGTCAGTATAATTATTAATTCTATATATATATATATATATATATATATATATATATAACATATGTGCCAATACTTAAAGGTATGCAATTTAAATTCATAAAACTTAGTTCTTTGAATTTCTACACCAAATATATTTTTACATAAAATTTATATAAAATTGAGTAGAGGTTATACTTCTAAACAGACTCTGATAAACAGACTCTGATGGAAATAAACTTATAATTTTTTATGGATAAGATATTCGTTGTAAAGTGTGTAAGATATCAAGTGTGTCTCAAGTTCTCAATCAAGCTGAAAGAACTCTAAGAAACCGTCGAGATGTTAAAACTTAACCTCAGCGAAGAAATTCAGGTTAAAGTTCGTTTTGAATTATGACTTTAGAGTCCAGTGTATTTAATATGTCAACTGCGTGTGTTCTGGGGAGTTTTCATGATGTGTACCTTCAGTTGAAGATGCAACAGTACCTTGTATCTTATTCAGTTAAACTGAGGGTTTAGAAATAATAGTAATGTCACATCAAATTCAATATTTCCATTTATAGTCAGTATCTCCATTTATGAAACCGGCACCACAAAACTCATTTTAAAAACAGATAAATTTAAAATTATTTGCTAAATACAGGCACATCTTTTTTTTTTTTTTTGCTAGATGGGTGAAGCAAGAATGATTTTCATATTCCCCGTTATCTGTAGAAGAAAATGTATGGATAGGGTGTTATGGAACTATAGGCCCCGGTCATGACTGGGTAACAGCAATAGCCGAGCCTCAGTTAAAACTTCATTGGCTACAGCATTGCCATCCGTCCATTATCCTCCCTGGGTACCCATTTTAGTCGCCTCGTACGACAAGAATGGGCTACAGTGGGACGATTTTTAAGTAAAACCCTTTCTAAAAATTAAGACGATCCCCCGGACCACTCCCTACACGTGGCCGAAAGATCGTCCAACTCAGCTTTGGTTCCACTCAGTGACGCCCTACCCCCTACCACTACCACCACCACCACCACTGAGCAGAACCGCTTATATTCCAGGGAAAGGCATCCTGCACACGGCACCTAAAGGGCTACGCCGGAGAACACCCTCCCCAGAGACTCAAAATGCTCTCTCAGGTCAAACCCCCGAAATCTGAGCCCCCCCCCCTCACCGGGAGCAAAATTCCGGAAGAAACCTAAGAGAGCGAAACTTTTGCGACATGCACGAGTTATAGTGGCGATTTTAAAGTAAAGCCCTATTTAAAATATTAGAACGATCCCTAGACCACTCTACAGTGGCCGAAAGATCGTCCAACTCAGGGTTGGCCCACTCAGTGAAAGGCTCACCCTGCCACCGAGCAGAGTCGCTCATATTCCAAGGAAGGGCGTCCACCGACAAGGCCCCACACGGGTCACCCCAGAAAACACTGTTCCCGGAGACTCTCAAAATGCTCTCTCAGGGCAAACCCCCCGAAATCTAAGTCCCACCTCACCGGGAGCAAAATTCCGGAAGAGACCTGAGAGAGCGAAACTCTGCATCCATTTTAGTCACCTCTTACGACATACATGGGTTACAGCAGTGCTATTCTTATCCCGGCCACCACACGGGCAGTTACATCTTTTTTTGGGGGGGTGGGATGGACTGAGTTCTTGACTCTTTATCCCTTCATCTGATTGAAGAAAATGTGTGAATGGGGTGTTATTGAGTTAAAAGCTCTGGTCATGGCTGGGTAACGGCAATAGCCAGGCCTCAGTTAAAACTTCATTGGCTACAGAATTGCCATTTGTTACCCTGAGTTTTTTATCCTCATAATCAACCGGGAGTCCTCATAATCATCTTTAAAAAAAAAAGTTACATCTTAGAACGTTGCTGACTTGATGGGTAAAGCATAAATGCTTTTCATATTCCCCTTTGTCTGAGGAGGGGGGGGGGGGTTCTTCATGTGGATTAGCTGTGGTCAGCTGAGCATAAAATTGACTTGGGTCTTTTTTATTTGTAGAATTCTGTTTTACTGTAGTCTGAAGCTTGCTTGATCAGTGGGTTTAGATGATTGTTTGTCTTGGTGAAGAACTTTGCTGCTATATCATGGAGGAGGGATGCGATGTAAGGAATGTTCACTTCTCTGTGAATCTGGGAGTTTCTGATAAATCATGAGGGCATCCAGAATCATTCTCAGATATTTATTATGTATCCTCTGCAGTTTTTGAATATTTGTATTCGAGGTGTGATTCCATGCAGGAGATGCATAAGTGATGACTGGGCGAATTACCATCTTGTATATGAGTAGTTTGTTCCGGTTATCCAGTTTACTTCTTCTGTTGATCATGGGATAGAGCTGAGAGATTGCTTTGGATGCCTTCGAGCTTATGTGTTTTATATGATTGGTGAATTGGAGTTTTTTGTCAAGCATGACACCGAGGTATTTGACTTCACTCTGCCATGGGATCTTGATACCTAGCAGGTGTATATTTTCCTTGATCTGAACCTTCTTTTTGGTGAACAGGATGGCTGAACTGTTCAGTGGGTTTGCTTGGATCCTCCAGTCCATCAGCCATTTTTCCAATGTATGAATACTGTCTCGGAGTCTTTTGATAGCTAGTTTAGTACTGAGAGATCTAGATAATAAAGCGGCATCATCCGCATATAATGCTGTGATTGTTGAACTTGGATTTTGAGGAATATCAGCTATGTAGATAGAAAACAGCAGGGGAGCCAGAAGAGAACCCTGCGGCACACCTGCCAGGATCTTGCGTCTGATACAGTTTCATTTATTTTTACTTGCATGAATCTGTCTTTAAGGTAACTATGGATGATTTCTATTAGATTAGTTGGCATGTTAAATTTCATGAGTTTGTAGAGGAGACCCTGATGCCCTACCTTATCAAAAGCCTTCGCAGCGTCTATAATGACCGCAGCAGTGTGGAGGTTCCAGCTGAAACCTGTGATGATAAATTCAACCCGTCGGTGTATCTGTTGTGTGGTGCTATGGATTTTTCTGAATCCGAACTGCTCATTAAGGATAATGCCTAGTTTTTGAAGCCTAGTTGCTGATTGAAGCCTTGTAAGGAAAACTTTTTCTGCAACCTTACCCAGGCTGGATATTAGACTGATAGGTCTGCAGCTTTCGGGAAGTTGAGGATTTTTTCCAATCTTTTTGATTGGTGTGATGTCAGCCCTTTTCCATGTTAAGGGAAAATATTTAAACCTGAGGATAGCATTTATTATATTGACTAGATGCACAATGGCTTTTCTGGGGAGTAGTTTGATTGTTCTGTTTGTGATTCTGTCTGGACCTGGAGCCTTGTTGTTATTCAAATGAGTTACGATATTCATGACTTCTGCTGGAGAGGTGGGTGTGATGGATTCTGCGTTCTCTCCTTGTTGTGTTATGATCTGCTTGACTCTGCGGTGAATCTTGTAGATTAGATTAATGTTTAGATTCTCGTAAGAGCGGTTACATTGAGTTTCCAAATTGTCAACCAGAGCTTCTCCTTTTTCTTGGTCAGTGTGGTCTGCTCCTTTCTTGGTCTCAATTGGGGGTATGAGTTGCCTTTTAGTGCGGAGGGTTCTCAGAAATTTCCGGATGGAGTTATCTTCTGGCTTCAGATTTTCAGTTTGTTTCCCATTCTTGATTTCGATGTTTTTGTAGAGCTTCCCGGACATGTCTATTTAGGTTATTCAGAGTTGATTTATCTTGTGGGTCTTTTGTGTTATGGTACCTCTTTCTGTCTCTGTTTTTCAGTCTGATCAAGTCCATAATTTCCTCAGGGATCCGACCACTGAAGTGAAGAGTTGCGGTTTGTGTAACTGAAGTTAGTGCTTTTTTTAATTCGGTTAGTGAGGTTGTTGACGGTCATATCTATCTCATCTTTTTTATGGATAATGGGTTCTGTGCCAATGTGGTCTGAGAGAGTTTTGGAGAGCTTTTCCCAAGATATAAAGGAGTGCGGAGGAGAGAATTGTTCTTGTGTACTCAGCTTGAGCAGAATGGGGTTGTGATCAGATGATAATTCGTTTAGCGTTTCCAGTTGGTATTGGTATATGATGTTTCTGAGAATTGCGATGTCTAGTACGTCTGAGCTTCCATTTGGACTGTGATGAGTGACTTCTGTGGGTCCGGCTATAACGATAGAATTTTGCGTTGAGTAATGGTTTAGGGTGCGGCCTTTGTCGTTGATTGCAGAGCTATACCAAGCTGTATGCTTGGCATTAAAATCTCCAGCCATGATGATAGAGCCGAGAATGGAGTCCAAGTCAGATACCAGTAATGGACTGCTCGCTGGGTGGGTTGTATACAGCATAGATTTTAATACTGCCAGCATGGTTTGTATGAACTTCAACGCCTTTTAACTCTAAGTTCTTGGTTTGTGGATTGGTCAGGACATTGTGGCTTAAGTAATTTTTACGGAATACGGTTGTGCTTCCTCCACTGGTAGTGAGTCTGTCTGTTTTGTACATTGCGTTAGTTCCGTACTTTAGGGGTATTAATTGTCCTGAGATGAGTTTCGTTTACTAGAATTATATCAGGAGTGTATCTGTGAGTGAACTCTTGTAGTTCAAGGATTTTGTTGCTCAGCCCATTTGCATTCCATGTAGTTATGGTGAGGGAGTTGGGCTTATATTTCCTATTGGTCATGATCGAGGGCTGTCAGAATGGAATGGGTATCTTGAAGGGCTTTCTTCGTGGAGGATGACGTAGGATTTGTTTTGCTGAATTCCCGAAATACGGTAGCTAGTGAGGCAGTTAAAACTGACGTAAGGTTGGAGCTTGTGAATTCATTGGAGGAAGTATTCTTGGATCGTGCAGCCTCGGCATATGTTTTGGTCCTGGTTTCAGGTTGATTTCCTTTCTGAGTTGTCAAGGTGGAGGTTATTTGAGCTGGATGGCGATCTGCACAGTTGCCCAGAGTGTCACTACTCGGTGACGGATGAGCGGTTTTGGGAGACCCGCAGTTCTTTGGGTGTGCTATGCATCCTTTATAGTTGGCGGGGTGAGGACCTCCGAAATTTGCGCACTTAGCTGGCGTAGATCTTGGCTTGGTGCATATGATGGTCTGGAGACCTTCGCCACATTTTAAGCACCTGAAGTTGGCCCAGCATTGCTTTTTGGGCATGCCCAAACCGCTGACATCTGTGGCACTGACCTGCTGACGCTCTCTTTATTAGAGGTTCCATAGTAATTCTGAGGCCGCTGACAGCAGTCAGTTCATATATTTTCTTCTGGGTGTTATCAATTTCCACAAGTACTAAAGGCATTGGCTTTTTGTCAGACCTGAGCGTCCTGCTCACTTTGATTGGGGTCAGGCTCTGGTTGTTTAGATCAGCAGAGATTTCTTCTGGGGTGATTCCTTCTGTGACACAACGTGCTACCACCTTTAAGGTCTTTTCGCTTGGTAAAGCGAATATATGGTAAGGACGATTTTTGTTGTCCAATAGCCTTGTCATCTGCCTGTAGTCAGTAACAGTAGCTGGCTGGATTTTGACAAAAATCTGAGGTTTTTGCCCAGGAGTATGTGATGTTTTGCTCCCGGAGGGCTAATATGACAAATCCATTTCTCCTTGTCCAATAGAATACCTGCGGGGACCTTCTCCGAGTTTTTCGGAGCGTCCTGTGTGGGTGAGTCATCCTCCATAAGATCGTCTGCTGTTCTTCTCCGTTTGTTTGATTGCTCTTCTTGTGAGTTGTTATGACGGGGGGTTTTAGATGGTGGAACAGTTATGAATTTCTCTTGGGATTCTTCATCCTCTCCTTCCGGATCATTTGTTTGGGCGTACAGGTTTAAATAACCCGGCCAGTCAGTCTCAAACTTTGCCATGATAATCTTTAACACTTCTAATGACTCCTCCTTGTTTAGAGTCTTAATCTGTTCCTTTATGCCTTCCATACCAATCGGGAGTCTCCTGGAGTTATTTAAGGGCTACGAAAAAACCCTTCAACAAAGTAGGGCAGTGAGGTTACGATTCAGTTGCTTTTAATAATTAAATTGACAATGGCGATTCCAACGGCGGTTAGGCCTAGCAACTCGCCCTCGTTGTAATTACAGTCCACTTACCTGTTTTGCTGTTCTTATATATATTTATATAATCCGCAATTTAAAAACTTCAATCGCATCTTTGCTAGTTAATCTAGCAGCTACACTGCAAAACCAGAGTTTCACATATTTTATTAACACGTTACACAATCCTTAAAATTCGTTTAAGCACACCTCGACGTTATCGTTCACCTCATATCTCAAAGAGCCCGAAATATTTTCCAGTTACATCTTGGACGCAGGACGCATATGGCGCAGAGGGTGAAGCTTGACGCTTTTTATATTCCCTGTTGACTGTTTCGGGAGCAGTGATGGGAGAGATTTGTGAGCTATTTTAGCTCGCCCTGAGTGGGCAGAAGTGGTTATTCGTCGTTGAGTGTTAGGATGGCTTTCGGTCTTTTATGTTTCCAGTGGTCATTACCGTCGTAGTTTCTGGCTTGTTGTATTAGTTGGTTTGGAAGCATAGATGTCTTCATAAAGAATTTCTCTGCTAGGGAGCGTAGTAGTGGAGAGATGTAGGGGATATTTATGTCCCGGTGGATCTGGGCGTTCCTGATGAACCATAGGGCGTCCAGTATCATTCGCAGGCACTTGTTCTGTAGTCTTTGTAGCTTGAGGATGTTTGTCTTGGAGGTATGGGTCCGTACTGCGGAGGCGTTTGCTGTGTCTGTTGATCAAGGGATATAGCTGGATAACTTTTGAAGCTTTGGTGCATGTGCTCTTGATGTGGCTGTTGAAGCATAATCGCTTATCGAGAATTATTCCGAGGTATTTTGCTTCAGTTTTCCAGGGAATTTTAGAGTTGAACAGGATGATGTCTCCTTTGGGGTATACTCGTCTTCTTGTGAAGAGTATCGTTTTGCTTTTCTGGGGATTTAATTGTAGTCGCCAGTCTTTAAACCATTTTCCTAGATTCAGGATGGTGTCATGTAGTTTTTTGATAACGAGATGTGGTTGACGAGATCTGGCTAGAATTGCCGTGTCGTCTGCATAAAGGGCGATGGTGGATGTGAGAGGATTTTGAGGGATGTCTGCCATATATATGTTGAACAGAATCGGGGCTAGCAGTGATCCTTGAGGAACTCCAGCGAGGATTTTCCTTTGGGTTGAGACTGTTTCACTGATTTTGACTTGCATCCTCCTGTTAGAGAGGTATGATTTGATCAGGTGTATCATATTTAGTGGAAGGTTAGCGATGATAGGTTTGTAGAGGAGTCCTTGGTGCCAGATCTTATCGAAGGCCTTTGAGATGTCTAGGAAGAAGGCTCCAGTGTGTTGATTCCAATTAAAACCTGTGGTGATGTATTCTACCAGTCTATGGATCTATTGGGTGGTGCTGTGATTTTGACGGAAGCCAAATTGTTCTTGTGGAATGATATTTAGTTGGTTGACATGATATTGGAGTCTGATGAGGATGATTTTCTCTGCTATTTTCCCTAAGTCGGATAGCAGGCTGATGGGACGGTAATTTTCAGGTAGGTGTGGGTCTTTGTCTGGTTTGTGAATTGGGATGATGTCAGCTATTTTCCATGACTGGGGGAAGTGCTGCCATTTGAGGATGGAGTTTATGATGTTTGCCAGATGTGCTATAGCTTTGTGTGGTAGGGTCTTGATGACTTGGTTAGTGATGCCGTCAGGACCTGGGGCATTTTGAGTCATCATCAACCTGGGGCATAATCAACCATTGAGATGGTTGATGATGCCGATTATTTCGGTAGGTGAGGTAGGCATTTTAGGGCTTGGATTACATCGGGACGATTTAATGTGAACCTGACTTTACGATGGATCTTGTATACATGGCTGATGTTTAGGTTCTCATATGCAGGACTGCATTGTTTCTCTAGGTTTCTTGCTATGGCTTCGGCTTTGTCAGCATCTGTTTATGCAAGGTGCTGTTCTGCTTGCAGAGGGGGGGAGGGATTTGCGCTTGTTCCTGAGGTTGTTTAGGAATTTCCATATGGAATGATCTGCTGTGGAATGGAGGTGAGCTTGTTGTCCCATTGTTGGTTCCTGTGGTTCTCCAGAACTACAGGAACCAACACTGCTTCTCGAACAGATTTGTTTAATCTATTGAGGGCTGTTTTGTCCTGGGGGAGCACCAATGTTGTGATATCTTTTTCTTTGTCTGATTTTTTCCCTTATTAAGTCCATGATTTCTTCCCGGAGACGATTTTGTTTGTGGGTAATCGTGGATACTGTGGCTGCTGTTATGGCTTTATTGATTTGATTGGTTAGGTTACTTATTGCCGTGTCTATTTCTTCCTTGGCTTTTATATGGGGAACCGGACTAATGTATTCTGGTAGCACTTTCCTAAGTTTCTCCCAGACAATGGAGGTTTGGGGGGAGGGGAAGGTGACTGATCTTTGTTCCCTAAGTGAAGTAGGATTGGGTTGTGGTCTGATGATAATTCCTTCACTACTTGAATGCTGTGCTGGTATTTGATGTTGTGTAGGATGGCGATGTCTAGGATGTCGGCTGTGCCAGTTGGGCTGTGGTGGGTTGGTTCAATGGATCCTGTTACGACAGCGTTGTTTAATCCTGTGTAGCTGAAGAGGATACGGCCATTTTTATTTGTAGTTCTGCTGTTCCAGGAGGGATGTTTGGAGTTATGTCGCCAGCAACGATGATGGATTCATTTAAGCCTAGTACAGCATCAGAAAATAGCAGGGTCTTAGCGGGGGAGTTGTAGGCGGCGTAGATTTTAAGTCTTCCGGTTGAGTTTGTGTGGACTTCGACACCGGTGAGTTCTAGGTTGAAGGTTGGGGGGGGGGGTGAGTACTCCATTGTGCCTGTTGCAGTTCCTGATAAATATGGCTGTACCACCACCTCTGTAGTCCAGTCGGTCATTTCTATATAGTGTGTAGCCTCTCAGTTTTGGACTGTCTGCAGGTCTTAGATGAGTTTCATTAATTAGGATGATGTCAGGGTTGTCTGTGAGAGAATTCTTGAAGCTCAAGTGTCTTGTTTTTTAGGCCATTGGCGTTCAAAGCGGCGATCTGTAGTGAGTCTGGGAGTAATCTGGTTTTATTCATTAACAAGCATTGATAATATGGTTTGAGTTTCTTTTAGAAATCTTTTTGTGGAGTTTGGTGAAGGGTTTGACTTACTGAAGTCTTGAAGCATGTTTGCCAATGCAATGAGGCTGTGATGACTGCTGTCATGTTTGGAAGAATTTGATCTTGCTGGATATCTTTGGATGTGCGGGCTACTTTGGCGTATGTCCTGCTTCGACGGTGGCTTTCCAGACTGTTGGTATTTTCCATTTGGGAGAGCTGGTATTTTGTTGTCTTTTGTTGGGTGTCAGGCAACTGGGGAGCCCGTCAACTCTGGTGCCTGTGGGCAGGGTTGAGAGATCTGTTTCCTTTTGTTGTCTGTTTTATTCTTAGGGTAGTGACTGTAGTTTGATGGGTGGGGGCCCCGCAGTTCGCGCATTTGGCTGGTGAGGTCCTGGGTTTTGAGCAGGTTGCTGTGGGGTGGGTTTGCCCACATTTGAGGCATTTGTAGTCTGCTCTGCAGAGTTTCTGTGCGTGTCCGAAGTACGGACAAGCACAGAAACTCTCACAGAAAAGAGCCTCGTCGGGCCAGTGCTACTGGCCCGACGAGGCTCTTTTTCTTAGTGGTTCTGTTGTGATTTTCAGACCACAGATCGTTGTTAAGGTGTATATGTTCTTGTGTGTTGGGTATCTCAACGAGTACTAGGGGCATTGGACTCTTGTCAGCCCGTAGCATTCTGCTAACCTTGACAGGTGGGGGATCGTGGAGGCAGAGGTCTTCAGTAATTTCATCTGTGCAGATGTTTTCTTTTAGGTTTTTCTCCGACTTCAGTGAGTAAGTATGATATTTAATATTTGACTCATCCATGGTTTTTGCGAGGAGTCTTTAGTCGCCTATTGTGGCAGGCTGGACTCTAACTCCGTCGTCTACGTTTTTTGCCCATGAATAGGCAATTTGGTGGTTTTGCATAATAGGCCTAAGGGCCGTCCAACGTTCTTTTTCCGTAGAACAATTGGAGGAACGTTTTCTTTGTTGGGCGTGGGAGATCAGTGTTGGGGTATCTTCTTCCATCCCCTCGTTTATCTGAGTCTCCGCTGTTTTACGTGTTTCCAAGCATGGGTTTCTGTATCATGTTTTGCAGTGGGAGCAGAGATTATCAGATTCGTCTTTCCTTCTTCCCCTGGAGTTGAGTTGTCCCATTCTGTGGAGTCGTCTGTCGCTGAATATAGATTTAGAAACCCTGGCCACTCTACCTCAAATTTTTTCAACAGTTTTTTGAGGAGGTCGAACGCCAGATTCTTATCCAACGATTGGATTAAGTTATCGGGACTTAAACTGTTCATGTTTAAAATATTCAAATATGCTTACCTGAGCTGGATCTCAAGGACTTCCGTATAGCGTATAAACACAAAATACATCAGACTAAAGGTGTATTTAAGTAAAGACCTCTCTAAAAATTAGACGGTCCCGAAAGATCGCCCAACTCAGCTTTGTTCCACTCAGTGACAGGCACCAAGAAGAACTTCTCAGCG
Organism: Typopeltis vanoorti; assembly: GCF_054136105.1. NCBI lineage: Eukaryota > Metazoa > Arthropoda > Arachnida > Uropygi > Thelyphonidae > Typopeltis > Typopeltis vanoorti. The sequence goes on along the minus strand of NC_143557.1, from coordinate 99,246,791 downwards.
TTGGCTCTACCCAGTGGCAGGCTCACCCCCACCACCAGACAGATCTATAATCTCATCTCAGCGGTGACGCTACTCAGAAACAGGCAAAAACCTACCACAAGCAGAGACATCACACTAAGGGCTATCGCGAGACCCCAATCAACACTCAAAACATACTCGAATCTCTTACATCTTATAGTCCTTATAAGGACTGGCTTAAAGGGGCAAAGCAAGAATGCTTTTTATCTTCCCCGTTATCTGTAGAGGACAGTGTAGGGATAAGGTGTTATTGAGCTATTAATCTCTGATCATGGCAGGAGGGTAACAGCAATAGCCGAGCCTCAGTTAGAACTTCATTGGCTACAGCACTGCTATCCATTCCCATCTAAGGGTCCGATCTCTTACATCTTAAATTGTGTTTATGTTTACATCTTATAGTCCTTATAAGGACTGGCTTAAAGGGGCGAAGCAAGAACTTTTCATCTTCCCCGTTATCTGTAGAGGACAGTGCAGGGATAAGGTGTTATTGAGCTATTAAAGCTCTGGTCATGGCAGGAGGGTAACAGCAATAGCCGAGCCTAAGTTAGAACTTCATTGGCTACATCATTGCCATCCATTACCCTCCAAGGATATTCAACGTCACACGTAATGTTTACATGTTATAGTCCTTATAAGGACTGGCTTAAAGGGCCGAAGCAAGATTGCTTTTCATATTCCCCGTTGTCTGTAGAGGACAGCGTAAGGATAAGGTGTTATTGAGCTATAAAGCTCTGATCATGGCAAGAGGGTAACAGCAATAGCCGAGCCTCAGTTAGAAATTCATTGGCTGCAGCATTGTCATCCATTACCCTCCCTGGGTAATGGATGGCAATCGCTTCGTACGACATGCATTAGCTACATTGGTGCTATTCTTATCCCGGCAACCACACGGGGATGTTTACATCTTAAATAGTGTCTAGATTGATTATGTTTACATCTTATAGTCCTTATAAGGACTGACTTAAAGTAGCGAAGCAAGAATGCTTTTCATATTCCCCGTTATCTGTAGAGGACAGTGTAGAGATAAGGTGTTATTGAGCTATTAAAGCTCTGATCATGGCAGGAGGGTAACAGCAATAGCCGAGCCTCAGTTAGAACTTCACTGGCTACAGCATTGCCATCCATTACCCTCCAAGGGTATTGGATTAATCCTATTCATGTTTACATCTTAAATTGAGTTTAGATTGGTAACTATCATTTATATTTTAATGTGAGAGGTGTCTAGAGATATATTCCATTATTATTAACAACATTAGGTGTTCTATTAATTACTTAATAATTCTATTTGAAGTATATTAGTTTATATTAGTTTATATAAAATAATTTCGCTTTTCATAATTTAAAATAATTGTTATTATATATTTAAATTTAATAGTTATTGGATTTATTACAAAGTCTTTTATCATTTTGAAAATATTTTCTACAGCTAAATCAGGGAAAGAATTTATTAATTAATTATAATAACTGCTAATATTAACATAAATCACATTCATTTTCTCTAACTTAACAATAATTTCAATTGTTGTTATTTCCAGTCACGTTCTGTTGTTCACATTCACACTATGCAAGGTCTGACTTTGGTATATTTTTTACGAATGCTGACCAAACTTGGTGTAGAATTAGGACCTGGTTTCTGTTGCATTCCGTTGGGATTCTAAGCATATTTGCAGCTTCTTTAAATTTCCTTGTGAAACAATTTGTGTAACACCATACAGTGTCATTGATTTTATAATACAGCATGGCGAGGGGGGAAAAGTACTGAATAACTATAGCTATATACGTTATGGAGTAAGCGTATTTATTAACAAAGAAATATATGTTTATACATGATGACATGTATAAACATATATTTCACCGATAGTTGTGGATCTCGACAACTATCGGTGAAATCTTGGATTTCACCTTGGAATTCTGCAGCTGAATACTACTCACTGTATAACTGAACAGCGCCCTCGTGTATTTGGTTGATGCTCATTTTAACGAATAAAGCATTAATGAGGGTAGATTACATGCTCCAAATGGGCAGCTTGTCTTTCAAGATTTCGTAGCGCTTGCGAAAGTTTTCTGTCATCTTGGAGAACAAGGCTCGGAATATCTTCTGAACATATTGTGTAATTTTATCTATTAGTTCATCAAGGTTTGAAGGGGTGGGTCATGGTGGAATGCCTATTCCTTCAACATACTGCAAACGAAGGCATCAAGTGTTGTCAGATGAGGGGTAGGGGAATTCTGTGAACCTCGAAATGAGCCTCCCGGGGAAGCGTTCTAATAAATAGGCTCTAGAACCACGTGATATGTGTGAGAGGCTGCTGCATCCTGTTGGAATACCTGTGCATGAAATATAACGGGTTTTTTTTGGAGGGGGGGTGCAATTCTAGCTCATTTCCTCGTGGTGCACTCTGGATAACGATAAAGAGCTAGAGCGACTTGTTAACAAGACTATCTTCTCGATCTCCTGGTTACAGCACACATGAACTCAAACACACAAATTAGCTCTCTTAAGGACAAGATGACTAGAAATATTAAACCTGTTGTCCGAATTTGCCAAATTAACGTTGAGGATATATGTAGAGCAAAATGTGAATACCTCTCAAAGATTTTATATAACAACAATGTCGACGTTGTTCTTGTTCAAGAGACTCACTGTAAGGATGAGGATCAGCTCCACCGCAGGGGACGAATTCCTGGTTGCATTATCATTGGAGCCACTTACCATCATGCACATGGCCTTGCCACCTATGTACTCAGTGCCCTAGAGGATTCCCACCTCATTACAACTAGCATTGTCGGCGGCGTGTATCTGATAACAACTATGATAGGGAACATAACCATTAGCAACCTGTATAAATCCCCCTGCCCTCTTGTGGCCTCCACAAGTTCTACCAGTGTACAGCCACCTTGCGATGCACATGGGTGACTTCAACAACCACCACACGCTATGGAAAAATGCTTCCAAGAATGAATGCGGAGAGAGTTTGACTGAATGGGCAGAAATTCACAACATGCACCTACTTTTCGATGCAAAAGATAAATCTTCCCTCAGGTCAGCGGCTTGGAACAGCGAATACAATCCCGACCTCTGCTTGTCACTCAAGACAACATGAACGACCGTTACCTACATCGAGAAGAGTTCTCTCCAACTTTCCCCAATTCCAACATAGACCAATTATATTAGAGGTAGTCTGCAGGTACCCCTTGTTAGATCCAACCAACGTCCCCACTGGAACTTCCAGAAAACCGACTGGGATACATTTGTAGCCTATCTTGACAAATACGTCGGCTGGATCCCTCCAAGACAAGAGATTCGTGGGAGCTGTATTAGCTGTAGGTAAGAAGACCATACCAAGAGGCTTCCGAAAGGAATATATCCCTGGATGGGATGATGACAGTAATAAACTGTATCAAGAATACCTAGAGTGTAGCGATCCTGACATTGCAGATGAACTCATTCACAGCTTTTACACCAGCCGACAGAAAAAATGGACTGAGACAGTAGAAAGACTCGATTTTCGGCACACCAGTAGAAAAGCATGGAGCCTTCTAAGAAAACTAGGTAGTGGCACTCGGACTATCTGGGAACAATCAGCTATTTCTCTTAACCAATGTGCATCACATATTGTCAACACATCAAGACATACTGCCAAGGACAAACAACACACTCTTCAAATAAACAGAGAACTAACATATTTGAAAAATAAAAGACCATCAGACCCTTTATATTCGCGACCTTTCACTCTTGAAGATATTAACACTGCTCTAATGGATATGAAACCAGGCAAGGCTCCAGGTTTCGATGGAATTCATCCTGATTTTTTCTTTGACATCCTCCAGACTGGTAGACTTCCGAAAGAGTTTAAGAGGACAAAAATTATTCCCATCTTAAAACCATAAAACTACCGACCAATTGCCCCGCTTAGCAATTGGTCGGTAGTTACCTGGTATAAGCTCCTAGAAAGGCTCATCCTCAATATAATTGCCCCTAAGATAATAGAACAAGTTCCAGTGGAACAGGTCGGATTCAGACATAAATGAAGCTGCTGTGATCAGGATCTTTCACTCACCACACATATAGAGGCAGGCTACCAACAATGACTGAAAACAGCTGTAGCTGTTGTAGATCTTACCGCAGCTTATGATAGAGTCTGGAGGTATGGCGCAGTGTGCAAGTTGTTCCGTGCAGTCCCACGCTGAACAATAGCAAAACTAATCGATAACATGCTAAGCAACCGCCTGTACCAAGTGTGTATGGACGAGAATAAAAGTAAACAAAGAACACTAGATAGTGGATTACCACAAGGGTTCAGTTCTGGCTTTCCTCCTTTTGAACTTATACATCGCAGATTTGCCTAATAGCCTCCAAGAAATTTTGCTACGCTGATGACATTGCTCTAGCCACCAGACACACCAATTTTACTGCAATGGAAGATACACTAACAAACGACCTTGCAGTCCTAGATGAAAACTTCAGCAAATGGAGATTACTCCCAAATCCTAGCAAAACAAAAGTTTCTTGCTTCCACCTGAACAATAACCAGGCTAACAAAGAACTCATGGTCTACTTCAACCACAAAATATCTGGGCGTCACTCTGGATAGAACTCTATTTTTTAAAACACATCTCATTAACACAGTATCCAAGGTAAAAACAAGAAACAATATACTGCAATAACTTTGTGGAATAACTTGGGGTGCCTCAGCAACAACGCTTCGCTGCACTGCTCATGGCCTCGTTTACTCTGCAGCTGAATACTGCTTACCCGTATGGATGAACATGAACCGCACTCATGTGTATTTGGCTGATGCTCAGCTTAACACCACGCCTTATTTCTGAAACTGTAAAATCAACCCCAACCTACTGGCTCTCAGTGCTAAGGAACATCCCACTTCCACACATCCGCAGATCCAACTCTCTTCTACATGAATACAGCAAAATCATGGAAATCCAAACTCTTACATTCTACGAAGACATCCCACCCCTAGAAATAAACAGGCTAAAGTCAAGGCACCTTCTAATCTTAACAGCAAAAAATCTTGCAGGGACAAGTTTCAACATGAAGGAGAAGTGGAAAGAGTCCTGGTGTAACACTTCAACAGGGGGCTTCCATGAATTAGTGGACCCAACGCAGATGCCTTCGGGTTTTGACCTACCTCGGAAAACTTGGTCGGCCCTTAACCGAATCCGCACCAACCATGGCAGATGTGCAAACCACCTTTACAAAGGGGGCATGATTGCCTCACCCAGGTGCGACTGTGGATCACCTAGCCAGAGACAATTAATCATATTACAGCAGAATGTGTCCAACGTGCATACAGTGGAAACCTGTCAGACTTCATCCATGCTACACCAAGTGCAGTTGACTGGATAATCAACCTAGACATTCAGTTGTAGCCTATTCTTGAACGTCTCTTTTATGACTGTATTATGTCTTATTATTGTACATATGTCTATTACTATGTCCATATATATTAAGAATTAATGTAATGAAACTTTTCAAGTCTGAGCCATACGCTAAATAAATAAATAAAAAATGTTTTATTTTTCTTGTACGACACATCCTTTTGCTCTACCAACTCTGTATCAACTAAAATAATGCTCCACAATAAACGCCTTTACTTCTAACGTCAACACCATTGCTACATCTAAATGTAATGGCGTAGACTTTACACGTGCTCTTCTATTAATATGCATGCAGTCGAACGGCATATTTGATGGAGCGTATTCTGAAGGGGGTGTCGAAGTTCTGTACTATTTTTTTTTATTTTGCGCCATACCTTTATTATTATAACGATGATGTAAGATCTCTGAAACTATATTTAGTTTCGACAAATTCAGTTTTAGATCAAAGATAAGCTTTTAATGAGGTCAGTCATGAATTAATTTTATCATTTTACAATAGCATGGATAGCCGATCCCTCTTCTTATCAGGAATTAAAGCCTATACTACAAAAATATAAAGTAATATCCTGATTAATGGATATCTATCTAATCCTATAATTTCAAAGACTAGAGTGAGAAAAGATCATCTCTCTCTCTCTCTCTCTCTCTCTCTCTTACAAACTCTTTATGGCGCCCCTTGCCTCAACGATCAAAGCAATTACGGAAATTAGCGTTGTTGTGCCTTGCCTAGCAAATTTTAATGTCAAATATATATCCAGAACTTCGCTTCGTTGCTTCACAGAAGAAGCTTTAATATATTTTATGAACAAAGATAGAACATTATTTTATAAACAAAGATAGGAATATGAAAAGCTGCGTTTACCAGCTTTTCACACTCCTACTAACCAAAGCAGTGTGAAAAGCTGGTAAACGCAGAATCACTCGTGAGAATTTTAGATGTGTCCTTTTTAATAAAGATAACTCTATTGTTCTCAAAGAGACTGTTATGTTGGTTAGACAAATTACCACTACATTGGTAGAACATTCTGTGAGCACATTGATTTCAAAGGCAGAAGAACACAAGTAATAATCAAGTTATGACTCTGAAGTACTACATCTTCGAATCAAAAAATTAGAATAATCCTAGAACAAAAAAATGATATTAAAGCAACTAATATAACCACAAGAAAGAATATACGAGGATATAAGAACATAAGTTACCTTCATAACTCTGTATGTCTTGTAGTAATAAATATGAAAACAAAAGAATTGCTATTTCATTTCTTTATTTTCAGTATTTACAATAATTACATTAACTTTTGGTATTCTTTCCTAATACGAGAAGGTTCCGTTCATTGATAGAATGTCTGAGTTCAATTATTTCCAGGGTCTGTTTAATTAAGATCATTAATGTTTTCAGATGACATGAATTTTGAACAGTTGATGGAACGAATGAATTGTTGTCAATTTGTTCCACTTCTTCCTTTGATTTGCGATTAAACATATTTATGTACACTACGTCACAAAAGTTAATTAACATTTTTTTCCACTGGAGCGTCTAGGAAGATGTAATTTACTCGCTTTGGAAGATCCATCTTAAGCTGTAGTAGATGCAGAAGTCATCGAAATATATAACTATAAACATTAAAATTTTTGAACGGGTGTATATCGACTCTCACTAAGAAAACGAGACTGGTTAAGTAAGACTGGTACCTCTTAACAATATCTGAACTTCTTTTTTCTTTGACAATGAACGATATAAGGTTGTAGTTCATTAGAGTTTGTGAGTAAACAGATGTCTAAAAGTGTTTAAGGACTAGAATATGTTCTCTTTCAATATATTTCATATTCACAACCATGGTCTGACGTATGTTACTAATCTTTTACAAAGACCACATCTGGAATTCTCATTACTGTATGACTGACTATCTAATAACAATTCAATAGACGGATCCTTCTCCTGTAAGATATGACTTTACGTTCCTGTTGAGTTCCATTCCTTCATTGCTTCAAGAAGTCGCAGGCACATTTAACTCAATGACCTTTACAAGCGAGAAAAATCCAGGCTTGGATTCTTTAAATATGCCTTGCACATCTTTCAAGAATATCAAAGAATTCTATTTGTAATGATCGTTCATACAATACTATTAAGTGTGGTAGGGAGAAAGAGTGCTTGGCCCCTTAAAGCTTCTTCATACGATGGAGGCCTTTTGCAGATGCAGGCAGTGTTGGTATACGAAGAACTGAGATCGGTGTGACACACTGAAGATAGAGTTGGTGGCGCTTCGGCAGCTGACGGACGTCTTCGATTTCGAAAAGATGAAAACAGAAAGCCTCTCGGCCTACGAGGAGTTGGGATTAGTAGGAATAGAAAGATAAGGGTAGCATAAGGACGGCAAATAGAAGGCCGATGTAGCTAGCGGCATTGAACGACTTATAGCAAATCAACATAGGAAATAATTGATTTCATTATGAATATGAAGTAAGTAAGAAACTGAATTTTTAAACAGTACAGTGAAGATTGGTAATCGAACAGTTTTGCATTCATTCTCACGGCAATGGTATGATCAGAGTAACGTAATTAGCTTGTTATCAAAGGTGGGTGTGGCATGGAAAAATTACTTTTAAGGAAGGGGGGAAGGACTTACACCTCTTACCGATTAGCACGTTCAATACAAAACAAATCTATATACTTGACATTTTGGATATCCAAATCTCTTTCATCTCTTCATACTTTCCCCCCGAGACCTATTTGGGAGGGATACGAGGATAATGACGACAAAAAGTTGTCGTTTAGCAGAAGCAACTAAGAGTATGAGGGGTTGCATATTACAACTTTCCTCAGAAAGTCTTCGGTTTGATTGCCAAAATATTTTTTATGAATACATAATAGTATTATATTAATGTATTATAATTAAATTTTACCATGGATTTGTTTATATAAGTATATTAATTAAATTTGCAAATTAATAAATTTAAATTTATATTAAATATTTATTTAATATACACCCACTGTCCAAAACGAAACCGAACTTTTCGAAAATAGAAGAAACTAGTGCCGCCACTTGCATCTTTTTTTGTTGCCGAAAGCGGCAACCTTCATTAGTATTGTGTCAACTGTTTATGAAATTTGTTTCATTAGAAGATGAGTTATAGTGCCAAGAGTGACAGTGTGTGTTTTGAAGAACGGTCGGAAAATGAGTTTCAAACAGAGAGCTGCGATTGACTTTTGTGTTAAACTTGGTAAAAGTATTACCAAAACGCATCGAATGCTTCAAAAAGTATACAGTGATGAATGTTTATCCAGTACTCAAGTTTATGAGTGGTTTAAGCGATTTCAAAGTGGTCATGAGACGCTTGAGGACGACAAAAAGTTGGGCCGTCCAAAAACTGGACTAAGAGAAGTTAACATCCAAAAAGTGCGTGATTTCATCAAAGAAGATCCGAAATCGTCCGTGAGATTGATTGAAGATGAACTGGGGATTCCAAAATAAACTGTTTACAACATTTGACCGAGAGTTTCGGCCTTCGTAAATTGAATTCGAGATTTGTTCCCCACAAGTTGACCGACGACCAAAAAAAGCGCCTCCGTAGCGAATTGAAGAACACTGCAAGGACCTCATTAAAACCGCTCGTAAGGACTCAAACTTCCTTGAAACGGGAGGAATCGTTACTGGTGATAACAATTCGTGCTGTTTTGATTATGAGCCCGAAACAAAGCGCCAGGTAGTTCTGAGTGGAGACCACCAGAAGAGGGGCATTTTTCATCCCGAAAAAAATCGCCGCTTGGAGAAGTCAAAAGTAAAAACAATTCTTTGTTCTACGATTCCAAGGCATTAACCACAAAGAATGCGTTCCACCTGGCCAAACGGTCTATGGTGAGTTGGAGGTGGGCGGTAAAAGTTTTGAAGCGATTGATAGCGAGAATTCATCGTTGTAGCGGTTAGGTGTAGAGACATGAATGTCCTCGTGATGAGTCTTCGACCGTTGGAGGTATCAGGAACCACACTGCCACTCTTGCTATAACTCGGCTTCTAATTAAACAAATGTCATAAAAAGTTGACATAACTCTAATGAAGGCTGCCGCTTTCGACAACAAAAAGATACAACCGGTGGCGCCAATAATTTCTTCTATTTTCGAAAAATTCGGTTTCTTTTTGGACAGAGGATGTATTATCATATAAATGTATTATTTTTATGCTATATTACATATACCATTTATTATTTTTTACTAAAATATAGCATTTATGCTTTATAATATAGAAATACAGAAGTCGAATAAAAATCTCCATATCGAAGGGATGAAGAGATACGTGTACCCACTACACTGAAAGATCTGGGTTCGAATTCTATCTAGAATGCGATTAACGGTTACGAGGTTTTCACATTTAAAGTGGCAGATAGCTTTTATGATTTTTATGATATTCGCCATCTGTTAAAAATGATATCCCGTTTCGTTGTCATTGGGGTCTTTATGTGAGGACTCGACACAACTTCTCCTTTGGGTTTGTTTCTTTCAAAACTGCAAATACATGAGGAAATGCTACGGAATTTTCTATTCCATCTCCTCAATATTAACACGAGAAAAAAATGTTCAACTTAAAGTGAATCGATATATGAAAATATTCCACAGCGACCATATAAACGCTAATCTTAAAATCATTGAACCATATAAATCATTAAATAGATACATGCGACAATCTTTGTGTTTGCCGATCTACTATTGCTTAACCACTGTTTATTATTACCGAGTTCTTGTTCCTAGTTTGGCAATTAGTATTTTTTATTTTGTTTATTATCAGAAAATTTATAGTAATAAAAATGGGTGATGAGTGCGGAAGCAGAAGAAAAACACTTTAATAAACAACAGTGGACATACTTCACTCAACAATTTATAACGAAAAGTTATATTAGTTATAAAGATAAATATACCGTTCGATGGCCGTATAGTTGGTTTCTGTCCAGGTACGTTACAGACATAAAACTGACCTTGGACACGTTCAGATGGACAAATAACTAATACATTCCGGTTAGTTAGTTGTCCATCCTGGCATAAATATAAATTTGAATAATTCGTACAGTTCATACCCCTTCATTCCTCAGATGGACAGAAATATATTCGAAACATCTTTGCCAGAGAAAATAAAATTGAGAGTTCGCCGAGAACGTGATTTTTTTTTCTTTTATAAAAGAAGAGTGAAAAACACTATTGTGACATTCTGTATTATTTTATTTATACAAAAAAAAAACATTAAATCACCAGATTATAACCAAATTCTAACTGCGACGAACGACACACCACAGTGACAATTTATTTGGTGTGCTGTTACCGTCGTTAAAATAAACGAATAGATTGTGAAGTGCTAGAAAACTTGAAAGTAAAGTAATACTAGTACTCAGTGCAAAAAAAGATAAGGGCTGACTCTGAACTGTGGTGTACTTTACAAAACTTTGCAACCAAAATTTGCTAACAACCCCACTTTGGTAAAAATAGTCTTAGAATTTTACTCATTTGATGCAGGTGATATTGTACAATATAAAATGCGGCATTAGTTATTCTTTTACACTGCATAAATTCATGCACAGAATTTATGCAGTGCAAAAATATTCTTATTTTCTTGAAATATAAATTACTTCAAATTAACAGACAATAACGTAATTGCATTGCAATCTTTATTATATATGATATATATTGCTTTTATTTAATATCTGAAAATAATATCTGAAAACATTTCAACTTACATGAACTTTGTAGAAATAATACTTTAGTGTATATCTTTATAAATATCTGAAAAGCGAAGCCATTTCTTGGAATTCAAGATTCCATTCGATGGGATCAGATGACCTTTGTAATGCATCGTTTCATCTTTTGTTGTCGTTTTATGTTCTCTTCGAGAAAAAGTAAAATCTCCACTCTACTTGTGACGACTATTTCTGTGTAATGTTTAATTGTCTTCAGGATTTTTTTTTTTTTAAATATAACCTTACAAAGAACATGAAATGCATTTTTCGATAGCTACTATTCAATTTCGATTGACAGATGTACTTCGTATTGTCTCACATATGCCTTGTATCGTATCCAGGGTGGTGTTTCTTCGTGAATAGTATTTCAACAGGTACGTGTTGCTTATGTACACTTTGTTTATAATCATTAGATTGTAAGCATTAGAAAACATATAGAAAATATAAGTAAATCATTGGTTCTAATCTTTAGAGAACAACAGAATATTATACGTCCGTGATTATTTCATAACCAGTAATCGAATTTGAAGCGTAAGACGTTTTAAAAATTACCAAAAGGCTCATAAAAATACCGAATTTAGAAAGTGCCTTATCGAATCATACCAAAAATGTAAAAGACATAGATGCAATAGAATTGGCAGATGAATTGGATGTTTTACTAGCTCTATTAATTGTGATTGAGCATCTATTTCCATTGAACAAGAGCTTGGCACAAATTTAGATTTCGAGGAAACTGTTAAAGAATGTGCAGGCGAGAAAGCTCGTAAAGTACATTTTTAACATTTTTTAGCAGTGCCTTTTCGTTTTCGTGAGTGAAAATAACGTTAAGTGAAACTATTGTAGTAATGTAAGTAAAATTAAAATATTTTAAACAAAATTAAAATTTAAAAACATTGGAAAATTTCTTCCCACTTCTAATAGGTAAGGTATTTCAAAAAAAAATTTTTTTCATTTTATGTAGGGGTGATAAGGGGCGTGAAATGCATGTCTTGTCCCGGGCGACTCTAGCGCCGGCCCCGCAGATAATAAAAAAGATAAATGACATAAAGTAACACGTGACATTTGATTCATGTCATTTGAAAGTGCACGAAGCCATTTATTAGGCTGTGTATAACAGATAATCTTTGATTAAACTGAGTACTACAAAGTAGATTACATCCAACGAATATACTTGTGTCATTCAATTTATAAAGCCCTGTTTAATGGAGGCTTCCGATAATTAATATATACTAATCTAACTAATAATGTGAGGATTACTACGAGAAATTCTAAAAATTTTCATCGATGCAAATTGACCTCAGCGCAGGATGAAGAGCTAAGTTTGGACTTCCTCCCATTCCGTACGTAGTGCGAGTGGCCGTACAAGCAGATTAAAAAGGTTGAGCTCCTTTCTATAGCACAAAACTTTGCGCGGATGCAAGAATCCCATACCTTGCCCATTTGATTCCATAAACAAAGTAGACAACTTCCTGTCTGTGAATATAAAAAAATCACCTTATATTTAGAGACATTAAATTATATCCGTATTCATTTGTTCACATTTTCAGCATTCCACTAGGATTTATGCAAGCAAAGAAGAATATAAAATCGTTAGAAGCAAATTATGGAAGAAATCGGTTTAGTAAAAAGGCAGGTAAAAAAGACCAAAAAGTCTCATTTTTTTTTCATTATTATAAGAATGAAATCATTTGAGTAAAATTATTATTAGTAGTAGTATTTATGTGGGCACTCCATGGAGTTCACAGACTCATCGCGGGAGACACTCTTTATCCATTAACACAGTACCCATCAAACATAAACTATTCACTGTTGGGTCGCTCTGGTAATCCATTCAGCTCATTCACCATTTCCCAAGAAAAGAACCTAGTCCGCACACCCTTACTGACCACACTGTTAAATAAATTCCAAGTGTGATAACTTGATAAATTTCTATCATATCCCCTGAACTCCGCCTGTTAGCTAAACTCTACAATCCATACACTCTCGATTTATCCTCATAGGGAACATTCCACAGACCTTTCACCAGCTGGGTCACTGGTTTCTGAATCCTCTCCACCACCTCCTGATCACCAAGAAATGCAGGTACCAAATCTCTGTACAGTAATCAAAATGCAACCGAATCATTGCCTTATATAGAGAGATAATAATCTCCCTACCTTATTTGCCAGTATGTTTTTCAACATCCAAGTAATCGATTCTTGAGAGACATGTGTGACATTAAATTTTGCCAAATATTTCAGTCTGAAACTAACAGATTATCCTCAGTGGCTTGACAGGAACAGTTTTTACAAGGTGGAATACAAACAATTGATCATTCAAAAGTAGAACGCGCCTCTTTATGTTATATTGCAAAGCATTAAAGAGAGGTAAATTTCATCAAAGTGATGAATAAATTATAGGTATTAATTCACAATTTCATATAACAGTCTTAATTTATAAATTCAATTAAAGATAACATTAGACTAATGTAAGAATTAAAGCTCTCAATTTTAAAAAAAAAATAATAAATTTAGTGTGTTTTCCGGATTAAACTTTTTCATATTTTTGACAAGCATATACAGTCATTTCGATTCAAGTTAGGGCGTTGAAGTAAGACCTCAGCACTCTTTTTGAATAGGCGTTCGAATTTATAGCGACATCTGTGTAGACAGCGAGTCTTGGACCAGAGAATGTTGTGACTTATCTTGAAATTAAATGTCTTCTCCGAAAACACTACACAGCATCTGTTCGATTCCTATAATCCACTCCATACAAGAATCAATACGTCGAGTTCCAATCCCATATATTTCCAGGATTTCAGAACCAATTTCAAGAATTCTGAAGAAATACGATTTAACAGCCCACTTATATCCCTATGAACAAAATATCCACATATTTCCGCTCTTCTAAAGATAAACATTCAACTATGTCTTTGCCTGGTGTATATCAAATTCCTTTTAACTGCATTCTGTCGTACTTTGGACAAACCGGACGCACTATAGAAAAAAAGAATGCAAGAACATCAATCATACATTCTTCACAACAAATCCGATAAGTCTGGATTGGCGCAGCACGGATAGAGACAAGCTACAACATTCTCTGGTCCAAGACTCGCTGTCTACACAGATGTCGCTATAAATTCGAACGCCTATTCAAAAAGAGTGCTGAGGTCTTACTTCAACGCCCTAACTTGAATCGAAATGACTGTATATGCTTGTCAAAAATATGAAAAAGTTTAATCCGGAAAACACACTAAATTTATTATTATTTTTTTTAAACTAAGACGTTTAATTCTTACATTAGTCTAATGTTATCTTTAATTGAATTTACAAATTAAGATTGTTATATGAAACTCTGAATTAATACCTATAATTTATTCGTCACTCTGATGAAATTTACCTCTCTTTAATGCTTAGCAATGTAACATCACGCGGCTCGTTCTATTTTTGAATCATCAATTGTTTGTATTCCACTTTGTAAAAATTGTTCGTATAAAGCCACCGAGGATAGTCTGTTAGTTTCAGACTGAAATATCTGGAAAGCATTAAAATATTCTTGTGTTAACGTGTTTATAATTCTTAATCCAAGCAATCGTCTGAGCTGTTTTGCCAACTCTCAATATGTCCTCGGAATTTCGAGTTTCTATCCACTATCACCCTCAGATCCCCAGTCTCATCATTTTCTGTAAACTGGTACCATCAATATGATACAGTGTGTAATCTTTTCATCCCAAAGTGCATTATCTTACATTTTACAACACTGAATTGACAACCATTCTCCTTTGCCCACACTGACAATCTATTTAAATCATCTTGTAAGATATCTACGTCACTTTTATGAACTCTTGCCCTCATTTAGTTTTGCATCATTGGCAAACAACTTAATGTCCCCCTTCAAATCTTCTGCTATATCATTAATGTACAAATTAAAAAGTAGTGGTCCTGATACAGAGCCGTGGAGGCGCTCCACTAGTCACCCTCATTCGCATTGATTCCACTCTACGATACATCACCCTCTGATGTATATCTATCAGCCATCCCCTATCATTGATCTGTAATTTGCATATGCATTCCCATTTGCACAACTTATGTAACAGATTTCATTGCAGTATTCTGTCAAATGCCTTTGCAAAGTCCAGCAGTATCATGAAGTAACCATTTTCTTTATTCAATTCTGCTGTCACCTTATTGTAAAATGTGAATAAATTAATAAGACAAGCCCTCCCCTTTATAAAGCCATGCTGTAAAAAATTGGCCTGTAATTTGCTACTTCTACCACGTTTATATAATGGAACTACCTCAGCCTCTTTCAACTCCCTTGGAACCTTGCCAGAGCTGAGACAGATTAAACAACTTCATCAAAGGCACTAACAGTTCACAATGTGAACTTCACATGCACATTTCTTGCAGCACACCAGCTGACATACCATCCATACCCACTGCTGTATTCACATAGAATTTATTCATGTACATGCCCTTGGGCATTTACACGAATTTTAAAATCCCCTTGGGCGCAGAGACACCCTTACATAATGTCATTATCTGCCGATTCAGATTCGAATCCTGGGCCACTGCATCCGGCTCTTCACAATTCCTGCACTCATACTTATCTGTCCCATGGGTGACTATTTACACACAGTCATTCCTATACTCACACTCATTTGTCTCAGTGGTGGCTAGCCACATGCTTGATTGCTTACCCCCTAATATTCCTAGATTCCCTGGTTCTGCACTTCCAACCTCGCACTGAACAACACTTTCTCCAAGCACTTAACTCCAAAACCATTTAAGTAGTCCGTCAGGCATATACAGGTCTTTACATCCATCAGATTCACTCCACAAAATATCTTAAGATGTTCCAAGAGAAACCTGTTGTGCCCACTCCCAATAAATCTGTATTGTAAATGGAAGAGATATACAGCGTCATGCGTAGCTTCTACTTACAAACTCGTTCGAGCTGAAAGGCATACAGGAAAATGCGGTGATGCTCACTAAAGTGTAAGGTAGAGTTGTAAGCTATCCTCACATTTTTATAATATATATGGTACACTACTCTTTACTCTTTGCAAATGATGCTGTCCTTTTAAATGACTGCCTGGTTGGTCGAGTTGTTAACATATTCATTCCACAAGTCACAGCTTCATCTTGGGCAAAGATGTTTGTGATTATCTTTAGGTGGAAGAAGAATTTCATTGTCCACTGAGAAACCACTGTTCCGCTTATTGGAGCCCTGAATTGGCTTAAACAAGTTCCATCTTTAGTGTCTAGAACTGGGTTCCCGAACCCAGGTAAAAATACATAAAATTAATAAACAAAATACAAAACAAATCCATAATCCAACCTACAGTATTAATGTGCTATAGATTTACACAACCCTTTCGTCTGGAGTAATATACAAGTAATAAAAATAAATATATTTGATGGAAAGTTTAGCCAAATTTAGTCAGAAAATCAGCAGTCAAAAATTAAACTATGAAATTAGACAACAGAAAACTCATTCGGATTCTCGATTGTGAATCTATAAAGACATTTTAGTATTTCGACATTCTTTTTTTCTGAACAGAGAAAATTAACTATGCCAATAGATAGCAAAATAAGCAAATCACGCGCAAAACTTTGTTTTGCTTACTTTGAAAAAGAATTAAAAACGAAGTATAAAATTTCTTGGCATCTGTAACGTATAATACATCTATGGTAAAAAAAAATTTTTCTACAACTTTCTCTCATCCAGAGATTTTTACTAAGAAGATCAAATACCTTTTTTCTTCTTGAATATGAGATATATATGATTTCTGCATTACTTGAACCTTGATAATTGAAGGGTACGGTTTGGGAAGATCGATCGTGAGATGCGGTGATTAATGATTAATATCCTTGGAGGGGTAATGGATGGCAATGCTGTGGCCAATGAAGTTCTAACTGAGGCTCGGCTATTGCTGTTACCCTCCTGCCATGATCAGAGCTTTAATTAATAGCTCAATAGCATCTTATCCTTACACTGTCCTCTACAGATAACGGGGAAGATGAAAAGCATTCTTGCTTCGCCCCTTTAAGCCAGTCGGGTCTGGCTCCCAATGAAGAGACCTTAATAAATGTGGAAACTGGTCTGGGTAGTGGTCCTTCCTATTATGTATTGCATTACACACACCTGAAAAGGGGGGGGGTATGCTTTGCATTATGGGATACATACTCAGGCAAGTGATATGAA
Source organism: Typopeltis vanoorti (assembly GCF_054136105.1). Taxonomy (NCBI): domain Eukaryota; kingdom Metazoa; phylum Arthropoda; class Arachnida; order Uropygi; family Thelyphonidae; genus Typopeltis; species Typopeltis vanoorti. Next base: position 99,229,469 of record NC_143557.1, on the reverse strand, counting down.
GTCCTCTATATATATATATATATATATACCAGTAGCTCAGACGTGAATATGTTTCACGCGCAAAACTTGGTTTTGCTTACTTGGGAAAAGGATTAAAAACCAAGTATAAAATTTCTTGGTATCTTTAACGTGTGTGTGTGTATATATATATATATTATTGATGGGAAGTTTAGCAGTCGACTATACTTACTTTATATCATGAGTTTTAAACACCCTGCAGTTCTTTTATTTGTACTTGAATTGTTTGAAGACCAGAACTGAGCTCACAGTGCATGTTAGCTCTCTAATTATTTTAATAACAAGGAAACAGAATACTTCTTATGTAGTACTTGTGTAAATAATCACATAATGAATATCAAAGTGCTCTAAAAACGTAATAAACATTTGTTCGTTCATGATTACCTTTAACTATATTTGTTTCAACTTTATTTATCATTCATAAGGATTTGAATAAATGAGAAGAAATAATGAAAGCCATCATATTCTTGTTCTCGATAATCCAACTCATTGCAAACAAGGAGGAGAAAGTCAGGTAAGATATATTTCCTTCAAGAAAATTCTTTTTGGATAAAAAGTATGATTTTTCATTTAACGAGTAGTATGCAGAATACAAATAGTATTTTGGTACTACTTTATTACATCATAATTAAACCTGATTCTATACTGTAATAAAATTATTTTTCAATAATATTGGAAAATCAACCTAAAATAACTATTAATTAAAATGTATTTTAAAAAATATTCGTTTCAGAAGTAAATTAATACAGGTGATCCCAAGGAATTCTCAAGACTTAAGAATACTTGAAATACTAGAACATGATTCAAGGGTAAATATTTTCATTTCAGTTAACCCATTAAATGGCTAGTAACAGAACGCTTACAAAGAAGAAAAAATAATAACATACTAAAATGTATTAGAATTTCAAATAAAGTTACTTCGATGCACATTACCACATATTTGGATAATATCATATATATTGTTGGATTTGCCTTGTGTTTAATAAGATATTAACATAGTAAATTAACATCATAAAATTAATTTTAAAATATTAAAATCTTTAAGAAATTTAGAAATTCTAGCAAAATTTATTTATACACCACCATATACAGTATTTATATTATTATAGTCTTATAAATTTACTTTGGTAATATGGGAATGAATACGTGTAATTAATATCAACAAACAACCAATGAATAAAGGTGATTTTAATATTTACTGTCTAATGCAGTGGTCGCCAAAGGGGCCGATATGACATTCTTAGGGGTAGATTCGGGCTCAGGGGTCGATTGGGGGTCGACAAAAAAATATAAGAGATCATTGTATGGGTAATATTTAATTCGGTTAACTTGGATTACCTCCATGACAAAAGAAATGGAGGTAATGACAACGCAATTAAGAGTGAATCGTGGGATCAGTACCTCCATCTTATAGGTCCTATTCATGGACCTGTAAGATGGAAGAAGGTCATGAAAATAGTTACTGAGGCCAATAAAGTAGGCCAAAATTACGCATTTACCAATAAACGGGTGTTGGTGGTTCCTGCCGGCCGGCGCAGTGGGAGCGAGATTGCAACACGTGCGTGGTTCTTATTTACTGATACTTACAAGTATTCGATCCCAGTCTCATTTTAGCGCATCGACATACAAGTGAGCGTTAATGTTCTAAAATCCATCAACATACATATTATAATTCAATCATTATTCATTCACGAACTAAACTTCTCTATGTTGAAGAGTTGAGCAGCGCTGGTAGTAATACCAGTGATATTAATACCAGTCGTTTATTCATATCACTAGTAATACCAGTGATATTACTAGTGATAGTAATAGTAGTAGTAATAGTAATATAATAATATATACTATATTATGCATACAATAAACACTGTAACTATAAAATAAACAATCTAAAAACTCACATAAGCGTCTTTTTTTGCTTGTCCTATTATAATTACGTAATAGTAAAATATAGGGGGTCGATAACAAGTCAAGAAGGGGTCAACGGGCAAATAACTTTGGCGACCCCTGGTCTAATGTATTGTTTGATTATTTAAAACTTGTTAACTAATCATTTAATATTTATTATCTACTCATTATTTAATACAGAAAAATCTGATATGGCGGACACGTCGGTATCCACCATTGTCGGTATCTAAAATCATCTAACTCAGTGTTTCTTAACCAGGGGTGCGAGAAAGCATTCCTAGGGGTGCGAGCTGGAAAATATTCCAGCATATATTGACTAATTATTTAAATCACATTTTCTTTTTCCACGAAAGGTAAAAAGTTATGCAAAAAAGATATTTAAGATATATAATCTTTTAATCCATACAGAATTATTCTATTTCACCAAGAACCATTAAATATAAGTTATATTTTTTATTCGTTACATTTTAAGAAATTAAAAACCACTATGTTCAAAAAATATCTCCGAATGTACTGCTTCTCACAAATGCTCACGCATGCGGAAGTATCCAAGCTGAATGCACGCATACTTGCTGCGCATACACTCGCCATTGTCATGAGAAACATTTCGTTGTGTACAAACGTCAACAAAGTGGATCATATGACAAACGAATGCTATTTTTTTGTTTTACTGACAGTAATCAGTAAGTAAAGAACAACTGATTAAATTTTTTCTCTCGAATTTTGAAAAGTTTAGTAAGAACTAAAATTAACTTTTGTTTACACGTTATTTAAAAATTTTCTTAAGGAACCATGGCCAAATGCGTAGTTAAATAATATGTAAATATTAATTTATTATTTGTAGTAATTATTTGACATGTCAAAGATGCCAATGGAAAGACGATTATGTTGCTAACGGATTTACTTGTGCAACAGAGAACGGTACACAAAGACCACAAAAGCTGCAGGACATACATTGAACATCTTGAAGTCTAAGAAGGCACGATTCGATAGCAGCGGTACCATTACAAAATTTGATTCTGCGGTAGTTCAGAAGTCTTTGCTAGAAGCTTCTTATCAGGTGGCATATCTGTGAGTAAAGAAAAAAAAACTCATGCAATAGCTGAAGAATTGGTGGAACCATGTGCATTAGAAACTGCGAAAATTGTATTAGGTTCTGAAGCATATAAGAAAATTCAACAGATTCCATTATCAAACGATGTGATTCAATCACTCATTCAAGACATAATATAGTCATGATATTTTACTGCAAGTAGTCAAAACCAGTCCTCTGAAAATGTGCATTCAATTGGACGACCAGCAGTTGTGCAATACATAAAGAAAGAGGAAATTTTGGAAGAATTTTTATTTTGTGATCAACTGGAACTCACGTCAAAAGGAATTGATGTTTTTAATCACCTTAAAAATTTTTTCTTGAAACATCAAATACCAATGGATATGATTAGCTCAATATGTACAGATGGTGTACATGCGATGTTAGGAAAAATTCCGTTTTTTTTTTTTTCGCCATGCACTTGCATCAAGAACTTTGCCAGAAAACTTAAAATATTTAGCTACAGCAGTAAACATACACCCTCTCTCCAAAAATAAACCGAACTTTTCGAAAATAAAAGAAACTAGTGGCGCCAACTGTTGTATCTTTTTGTTGTCGAAAGCGGGAACCTTCATTAGTGTTGTGTCAACTGTATATGACATTTGTTTCAATAGAAGCCGAGCTATAGTGCCAAGAGTGACAGTGTGTGTTCACGAACGGTGGTAAAACGAGTCTCAAACAGAGAGCTGCGATTGACTTTTGTGTTAAACTTGGTAAAAGTTTTACGGAAACGCATCAAATTCTTCAAAAAGCGTACGGTGATGAATGCTTATCCAGTAATCAAATTTATGAGTGGCTTAAGCGATTTCAAACTGGTCGTGAGACGCTTGAGGACGATTTCATCAAAGAAAACATGAAATCGTCCGCGAGGTTGATTGAAGATGAATTGGGGATTCCAAAATCAACTGTGCACAGCAATTTGACCGAGAGTTTGGGCCTTCGTAAATTGAATTCGCGATTTGTTCCCATAAGTTGACCGACGACCAAAAAATGTATCGAATTGAACACTGCAAGGACCACATTAAAACCGCTCGTAAGGACTCAAACTTCCTTGAAACAATCGTTCTGGTGACGAAATGTGGTGTTTTGAGTATAAGCCCGAAACAAAGCGCCAGAGGGCTGAATGGAGACTACCAGAAGAGGGGCATCGGGAAAAAAGTCGCTTAGAGAAATCAAAATAAAGACAATGCTGAATTGTTTCTACGATTCCAAGGGCATTATCCAAAAGAATTCGTTCCGCCTGGCCAAACGGTCAATGGTAAGTTTTAGGTCGAAGTTTTGAAGCGATTGATAGCGAGAATTCGTCGCGTACGGCATGAATATCGTGACGATCGACCGTTCGTCAAAACACACTGTCACTCTTGGCACTATAACTTCTAATGAAACAAATTTCATAAACAGTTGATACAACACTAATGAAGGTTTCCGCTTTCGACAACAAAAAGATACAACAAGTGACGCCACTAATTTCTTCTATTTTCGAAAAGTTCGGTTTCTTTTTGGACAGGGGGTGTAGTATTCGAGCACGGGCACTTAATCATTGTATCTTTAGTGTTTTTTGCGAAGAAATCGGTGCTAACCATAGTGTGCTTCTTTTTCACACTGACATAAAATCGCTCTCCAAGGGACGTATGCTTAGAAGGGTTTTTGAAATGCGCGAGGAAATTTCTTACTAACCCAAATTGTAATTTAGGTCAAGAATTTGAAAGCAGAGATGCAGTAGTTCGATTAGCCTGTTTCGCTTGATATTTTCGCTTACCTAATGAATTAAATATAGGCAATGCAAGGGTATGGTAAGAGCATAATAACAAGTAGTGAAAAATTATTTGCTTTTATTGAAAAACTAAAAAAACTTGGATACGTCGAGTTGAAAATGGTAAATTTGCAAACTTTCCCTTGCTTGACGAAATTGTTCTGGAAAATGAAAAAATCACAATTTTAGCTGAAATTGTAATACATTTGCAACAATTGCTTAATTGATTCTTTTCATGGATATTTTTTCAAGTGAGATATTGGCAAAGAGCAGAGGTGGATATTGGATCCATTTCTTTTTTGATCTTAATTCTATAAACGATGGTAGTTTAATAAAAGACGATCTTATTGAAATGCGAGCCAGTGCACGTATTCAGATGGAATTTGAAAAAAAATTGATTTACATCAATTTTGGTGTACTCAGAACCATTTTCACTACTGGCGAAGGCAGCATTGCAGACATTTCTACCATTTGCTACCACCTATCTTTGCGAAATAGGATTTTCATCACTTTTGTACATAAAAACAAAAACCCGAAATCGCTTAATGCAAGTGATGATATGCGCGTAGTAGTCCTTTCGAAAAAAGGAACCTCGCTTTCAAAATATTATTATGAAAAAGAAACAACAAATTAGTCACTAAAAATTGATATGTTATTTTGATTTTATATTGATACATACTGTATATGTATGTATTTTTCAATAAATTGTTTTGCAATAAATTTTCTTATCTAACAAATAAAAAACACATTTTTCAAGGGGGTGCGAGAATGTAAATTGAAGTTTACTAGGGCGCGGGCCAGTAAAAAAGGTTAAGAACCACTGGTCTAACTGGATCCCTTGATTCGCTTATAACTGGAATATTATTAATGAAAAAATGTGAATCTAAACGTATTAATATATCATAAAGTTATTCCAAAAAATACCAACAGATCTCAAGAAATGAGTTTTCTTTATCACAGCTTGACTTCTGGAATAAGCCCGAAATTAATAAGAAGGTCATGATTCGTTTAACAGCCATTGCAACTGGCAGTACAGAGGCGACCTTAAAAATAAAAAAGATACCCTTCGAAGTCATCTTGGAAGATGTTGAACGGTAAGAGAGTCTGTTTTTAATTATTATTATTTTTTTTAAAAAAGCCGCGAATTTTCATTTTTTTTAATCAAGATGTATTTTTATACATACATACATACATACATACATACATACATACATCTTCAAGGCCCACCTTTCCTAATTGGGTTGTGGGGGCAACAGCTGCAAGAGGAACTTCCAATGGTCACGATCCTCTGCCACCAAGCTCAGGTGTTCTGGTGGGATTCCCAAACGTGTCCACCCAAGGTTTTGGATATAATCTATCCAGCGAGTCCTTGGCCTTCCACGTGGCCTCCCACCCACTGGCTTGGCAAAGAGCGCCTGCTGAGGGAGCCTCTCTTGTGGCATTCTGACCAGGTGCCCGTACCAACGTAACTGTGATCTCTCAACACGGAGAAGCAACGGTTGAGTATTGAGGGTTTCCCGAATTGCAGAGCTTCTGACTCTGTCGAGTCTTGTCAGCCCCGCAACCCCTCGAAGGAACTTCATTTCAACCGCTTGGATTCGTGTCCGCATTCTTTCGGTCATTACCCAACTCTCATGACCATAGGTGAGGATGGGGACATAGACTATATTGAAGACAGCCAGCTTTGCCTTCTGGCTTAACTCCCGCTTCAATACTACCGAACGGCCAAGCTCCCGCAATATTGAGTTTGCTAAGCCAATTCGAGTATCTAGCTCTACGTCCCATTTTCCATCATTCGTGAATATGGACCCAAGGTATTTAAACTTCTCCACCTGCCTCATTGGGACTCCACTTACATGTAGAGTGCACTGGGATGGTCGTCTTGAGACCACAAATGTTTCAGTTTTGGCCGCCCTGATGTTCATTCCGGCGTCTGCACAAACAGCTACAAACCTATCCAGGGTCCGCTGGAGGTCATCTGTGGAAGAGCTAAGCAGAAGTAGGTCATCTGCAAAAAGCAAACGTCCAATGCTACATCTTCTAATTCTGACACGCTCACTGCCTCGGCTGTGCCTATCAATCCAGTCCATAAATATTATGAAAAGGAGGGGTGACAGAACACACCTTTTGCGGAGGCCAACGGAGACTGTGAAAGGTTCCAACTTTGTGCTGTTTACCCTGACACAAAACTCTGGGCATTCGTACAGGGACTTGATGGCAGCTAATAGTTGGCCATCCACTCCATACTCCTGTACTACTTGCCAAAGTTTATCCCAAGGATCCGGCTTCTCCAAGTCCACAAAACATGTGTAGACATTCTTGGCATATTCCTAAGATTTCTGAAAGACTTGCCTTAAAGTGAAGATTTGGTCAGTTGTGCTTCTACCAGGACGAAAGCCACATTGTTCTTCCTGGAACTTTGATTCAACTATGCTCCTGCACCGTCTTTCCAAGCACCATACACTTTCACAGGCAGGCTGAGTAGAGAGATGCCACGATAATTACTGCAATCATTCTGGTCTCCCTTCTTGAAGACTGGTATTATTATTATGCCTGTCTGCCACTGCTTTGGTGCTCTCCCAAATATCCAAGCAGCCTGACACAGTCAGCCAGAGAACACCGTTTCGATTTAAGGCTTTTAGGATTTTGGGCCGAATTTCATCATCGCCAGCAGCCTTGCCCGATTTTAGCGATTTTATTGCTAAATGGACCTCTTCTGCTGTGAGACTAGTCATTGCCCCGATCTGCACCTCTTGGATATCCACAACTGCTGGGGCACTCGGGTTAAGAAGGCTCTCGAAGTATTCCCTCCATCTGTTGAGGATATCCTTCTCGGTTGTTAAAAGTGCACCATCAGAGGCCTTATTTGCTCATGCTGCGCACGATTTCCTCCCTCGAAAGCGGCGGATGGTCTGCCAGAATACTTTGTTTGCATTTGCATAAGATGAGTCTAATCTTTCTCCAAAGGATTCCCAAGCCTTCTGCTTTGCTGTCTTTTCTGCCTCAGCAGCAGCTTTTCGTGCCTCAGCATACTTCAAATGCATCTCAGGTGAACTGACCCTAAGCCATGTTAGGTAGGACTCCTTTTTTTGCCCGAACAGTTTTTTGGACTTCTTGGTTCTATCAAGGTGTCCTTTTCTCACTGCCCGTTGCCACCCCGAGCCGCTTTCTGCCACAGCATGAGAGTGCAGAAGCAGTGACAGCTGTTTTGAACAGCTTCCACTCCTACTCAACATCTGCAGTATGCTTGGGAATCTCTTTGAACCTGGAGGAAATGTCATCTGCAAAATTCTTCCTCACAGCCTCATTTTCCAATGCCTCCCGTTTCACGCGGTATAGCTTCTTAGGCCTACCAACGTTGATGGCAGCATCTAGTTTCTGAAGCCGTAGAGTGCCACAACAAGGTGATGGTGGTCAGTTGAGAGTTCTGCCCCTCTTCTCACACGAACGTCCAATACTGAGGAAAATAGGTCTGCTGAGACTATAAAGAAGTCAATCAGAGACCTTTGTTCTAGCGTATTCCTATACTAGGTATACTTATGGACTTCTCGGTGCTGGAAGAAGGTATTCATTATGGACAAGCTGTTAGTACATTAGAAGTCCAATAATTTCAACCCATCCGGGTTAAGGTCAGGGGCGCCGTTCCTCTCAACCACACCCCTCCATCTGTGGTCATCTATTCCAACATGTGCATTGAAGTCATCCATTAGCAAGACTGATTCCATGTCTGCCACCCTGTCAAATGCAGCATCCACTTCCTCTAGGAAGGCAGAGTATTCTGACTCCAGATTAGATGCATAGGCTTGCACCACAGCCAAATCATGGTTTTTCATCTGAAGCCTTAACACACATACCCATCCCCCAGTGGGATCCACTCAGCAACACAGTCTGACAGCTGGAAACTTGTGAGTATCCCCACACCCGCCTGAGCAGACACTGTCCTGCTCACACCAGAGTAGTAGAGCTTCCACCCCTTATCCAGGTCGACAGTTCCAGAGCCTCTCCTCTTGGTCGAAGAAAGCCCGACTAAGTCTAGCTGGTAGCGCTTGGCGTACTCGACCAGTTCCAACTCCTTCCCTGTCAGAGAGAAGATGTTCCAGTTGCCTAAAGCCATAGTCTGGTGCCGTTGTCGTTGCCATTTCCGTCCTTTTGAAGAACCATTTCTTTGCGCTGCCCCTAAACACCTCTTCAAACGGGTAGCGGGCCCATTGATGGAGTTTCCACTAGCAGAGTGCTGAGGAGTGGTGTCTAAGGGAGACTGTAACATGTTTTTCGGATGGGTCCCTCTGCTTAAAACCCGAACGCGTCCCTTGGTAACCCGCGCAACGAACAATGCGGTATGAACATTTTTTGATGGCCTGATAATGTTACAGTGTTTGATAATGTCCTGTTAGCTTAAGACGAAATGACACAGCAAAATAGGAAAGATTCCCCTCGAATACTCTAATAGCATTCGGGGGTAGGAGCAAGAAGAGAAGAAAGAAAGAAGCAAGGGAGGAAGAGGAGGGACCAGTCTACAGATAATATCACAGATATATATTACATGAAGTAAGGCATGGTCCAGCATCAGGTACCTCGGGTTTGCCACGCCCGTACTCACTAAAGTGAGCCCCTGTGGCATATTGAATAAAAATGTATTTTTATTCAATTTGAATTGAAATATTTCATGTGAAAATAGGCAAACTTTTATCTAAAATGAAGTGAAATATATATGCAAATATATGTTATATTTTTTGTTGCTGTTGTTGTTCGCATCTGGAATTAGAATAAAATTTGTGGCAAATTGTAGTATTGTTACGAATTCTACGAATCTAGAATACAGAGAATGGCTATCCGATCAACCTTTGTAATCATACAGACTTATTTTATTATAGAAATTCATTCCTTTTTGAAACTGAGAATCTGCTAAGAGAGACTTTCCTCTCAAATGTCAAATGATTCCTAAGGTTATGAAAATTTGATATAAAAAATAAACATCAGATGGCGAAACTATCGCCATAGGAATCCGAGATACAATATGGAATATAGAGGTTTTCGGAATGATGAAATATTCAAAATGGGAAAATAAGTATATACAGTAAGTAGGTTTTCATTAAAATCCACTTACTGTATACCTTTTTTTCCTTATAACAATAAAAATTAATGATTAACACGCGAAAAATTTTCGAATAATAAAAACACATTAGCAAACACTATAGAAATGTGTAGCTCATCAGCAGTAAACCATTTGTGAACTACAACTTTTGTCGGACACTTTAACACCTGCAGCGATAAATTGAGCAACCATAAAGAGATAAATTAATATGATTACGTTACACCTTTTTTCACTTATTATTTGGCATATTTCACTTATTAATACAGTTAATTTTTTTTATATATAACGGCATTTCAGCTACAAATTATAATTTAGTTTCTTACTATACTCTTTCTTACTGTAGAATTGCCATAAAGTATAATTTATTCACCTTTTCATTTTCTTATAATTCATTCATTCGCACTGTGTGTGTGTGTGTGTGTGTGTGTGTGTGTGTGTGTGTGTGTGTGTGTGTGTGTGTGTGTGTGTGTGTGTGTGTGTGTCCTAAAAGAAAAGCTCTTCTCAACTTTGTCTGGTTAATACTACTACTACTAATAATAATAATACGAAAAAATAGGAGTATAAATGGAAATATTATTTGTTTTTATATTTTAACGAGCTGTAAGGAAGAAACGAGTAAATTTATACTTAGCTTGCATTTTCAGCGAACCTGATGAAAAATTTTTAGAAAAATTCGCATCGCATGTGGATGATGAGAAATTCTTTCTTAATGAGTACCACCAATACGACGAGGTAATTTTCTAGAATATTTTACAAAAATAAAGGAATGAAATATAAGAATCATTTCATTTACATTAGTCATCGAAAGCAATTTAACTTTTAAAAATTACGTACTACTGATCCATTGCTGTCTTAAATATATATATATATTCAGTATAGAATGTTAAGCAAATATAAATATGTATAGATATTAAATATACTAATATAAGTAAATAACATTATTATATACTTATATAATAATATAAGTATATATATTGTTTGGAAAGAATTCAACGGACACCCCTATCGGCAAGGTGCATCGGGCCATGTAATGAGACACGTGTTTGAGTGAAATGGCTGCAAGAAAGGAACTTACAGAGTTTGAAAGAGGCGTTGTGATAGGATGCCATGTTGCAGGATGTCTGTATGTTCGGCAAACTGTTGAAAAATTCGGCCATCCTCAGTCAATCGCCAGTGTTACTGAGATGGATGCACATGGGAACTCATTACATGCCTACAGGACAGGAAGAATGGTCCACATTTTTCAATCGATGGCTATCATACACTTGTGGAAAGTATGCCAATAGAATTGCTGCAATCATCGCAGCTAAAGGAGGTCCTACATTTTATTAAAGTGGGCACCGTGGCTGCATGTTCCTTACTCTACGGTGACCCTTAATTTCTTTTCAAGCAGTGTATCCTGTCGAAGAAAATGTCCTTTTAAAACTAAGCGAATTATTTGTAATGATATTACAGGATTTCAAGGACAATAAAGGCAATGATTACAGGGCGATTGTCAGAACACACACAAACAAACACACACACACACATACACACACACACACACACACACAGAGAGAGAGAGAGAGAGAGAACGATATTAATTAGAGAGATTGCGTGAATAAATACGAATGTCCGCTTGCAAATAAAAATTACTTTATTTCTTCAAAATTAAGGAAAAAATTACTTCCAAATAAATACTTTTTAAAGAAATTTTATTTTAATTATACTAATAATTAATTAAAATGTCAGTTAAATTTAAAAAGGTATTTGGTTATTGTATTTATTTAGTGTAGTACTAAAAATTAAATTTTCACTATTTAAAAATGTTTTTCAGCTAATTGCATTCATGAAACTTATGGAGAAAAGATATCCCAATCTTGCATCTTCTCACCAAATTGGATACTCACATTATAACAGATCAATTATAGGTTTGAAGGTAAAGTAATGACAGTATTGTATATTACAGTACGAAAGGCAAATTTTTAAACATTGTCAATCTACATATTAATCAAAAATATCTATATTTATGCTGAATAAATTTTATCAAGTTGGTTGGTCAATAAAATATTAACCAACAAACTTCTGATATTGATCAGAAGTTTGTTGGTTTACACAATGTTAAATATTGTGTAAACCAGTAGGATATATTTCCAGTAACACGCTTCCTTAATGTCATTGCTTCTACTTTTTTTATGCAGATTGGTGCCGAAGAGAATAAACCAGTTGTTTGGATTCAAGCAGGGATGCACGCACGAGAATGGATTTCAGTCTCAACAAGCGTGTTTATTATGCATGAATTAATAACTAAATACTTCATCGGCGATAGAATCCGGAACCTTATAGATACTTTTGAGTGGAGGATATTTCCTTCACTTAATCCTGATGGATACGTTTATTCTTGGAATACGGTAAGATTCTACTGATGCCGAATTAATTGAATAATTAGCATCACTGATAGGATAATTTTATTATCTTTACAAAAAATTCTATGTACTCGGAAAAATTTAAGCAACAATACTATCTTTGTTACAAATTAGGGATTTGGGAGTGTTGGTGGATAGGGAGTTGAAGTTTAGGGGGCACATCACAAAAGTGGCTAAATCAGCTCATCAAATCACTTGGTTGATGAAAAATACTTCGACGAGTAGAGACAAACAGGTTATTGTTCCTCTGTATCGACTTGATAAGACCCCACCTAGACTACTGTGCCCAAAGTTTGACGCCAGGGTTTCTTCTTGATGGGGAGGAGGTGGAGAGGATCCAGAGACGAGTAACCAAGATGATAGCAGGTCTATGGAATGAAGATCTTATGAGAACAGGTTTAAGATTTGTGGGTTGCAGAAATTGGTTGATAGGCGGAAAAGGGGAGATATGATTGAGACATTCAAATTACTGAAGGGTTTCTATAAGATTAATTTAGAAGATATTTTTGAGAATAGGACTGGTGGTGGTGGGAGAACTAGGGGCCATCCATGGAAGCTGGGCAAGAGTGTGGTTAGCAAGGGTGTTAGAGCTAGGATTTTTACTTGGAGAGTGGTGAATGAGTGAATAAGCTGACAGAGTCTGTTGTGAGTGCCATAACTGTAAATCTGTAAATGAGTTCAAGGCGAAGTATAATAGATACTGTGTGAATGTTGAATAGTTGTTCTCGACATGATGTTAGGGCCTCCTTCGATGAGTCTAAGGACTCCTTGGAGTTGTCTGTACTACTACTACTACTAATAATAATAATAATAAATTCCGTAGCGATAATAATTTATAGTTTCAATGCTAAACAGTAAGCAATATTGTTTTGTTTTGTTTTTGCATTTTATATTTTGTTTTAACATTTTTTAAAATTTTAATTTATTTATACTAGTTTATTCTTAAACAATACTAAGAACAATAAAATAGTAATATTTTCTCGATAAAACAAATACTTGTTTATAGCTTCCAATATTGAGACCACATACCTTTTTTGTTCAAATAATTAAAATATTACAGTAACAAATTGAATTAATAATAAGATATAAATAAATAAGGAAATGCAGAAATATATGAAACGTCAGAAACTTTTATGAAGAGAGCAGGATTGAAATATCCTATTTATGTTTTTTTGGTGCTCCTTTTTGGATAGTAAGTTATCCTTTGTTACTGTTCTTTTTATGTTAATTTCATGGTGTATGAGAAACCACGAACATCCCATATTGGTCAAGAATCTTGCACAATGTAAAACACATAAACTGTAAATCATGGTAGGATGTTGAGCGGTGTCGATATGAGATGTTCTTCCTCTATATCTTGTTATAGGACCTAATTGCGTAAAGAGTTGTGGTGGATCGTATGCAATATTTTCTCTATTTTTATAATAAGCTTATAAGCATCATTGAAATACAGTCATCCCTCGACTTACGTCCGTTCGAGTTACGTCCTCTCGAAGATACGTCCGTGATCCCATAAGGGAATAAATAACATTTTCGTCTATACCCTCGAACAAGACGCAAGCGAGCGTAAGATAAAGCATGCACAGTGGCAACAGCGTTTTCAGCGGCAACCTCCCTCGGCAATCGGCACGTGTCTTCAACAGTTCCTCTGTTGGTTTTTTGTTTGAGAAATGGGTTATTTGTGTCAATATTTCGCGATGTTTTGTGTAACATGGCCCCTACACGCCCAATCAAAAAACCTAGTGAAGAATCACAGAAAAATATGGGTGGGGGTGGGGGTCTTGAAACGAAGATACAAGTTATAAAGCAACATGAAGCTGGTAAGCCCGTCAATATGATCGCACATGACTTCGGATGGTCTCATTCTGCCGACCATTTTGAAAAATAAGGATAAAATCGTAGAAGCCGTGAAAGGATCTGCTTCCATTAAATCGACGATAGTGACGAAGCAACGACAAGGTCCTAGCGGTGATATGGAAAAGCTACTTGCATCACGGATAGAGGACCTGAACCAAAAGCGCGTATCCCCTTAGAACTGCGACCATAACCGCTAAGGCACTAAGTCTCTTCTTCATGTTGAAGGAGAAAGCGGAACCCGAATATGACTACGAATTCAAGACTTCTTCCAATTGGTTCATGAGATTCAAGCAGCGTTTTGCGCTGCATAATGTGAAAATGTATGGGAATCTGAAAGTGCTGAGAAGGCTGCCAAGGAGTCTGTGGAAAATTGGATAAAATTATTACGGAGGAAAATTATTTGCCACAGCAAATATTTAATATGGATGAGACGTCCTTGTTTTGGAAAAAAATGCTCGAGCGGACATTCATACACAAAAAGCTAAAATCTATACCTAGTTTCATATCTTAATGCCCGTATTAAGATTTTGTTACGGTTAATGCGGTTGGATATAAACTGAAACCATATGTGATATGGCACATTGAGAATCCACGAATCTTCAAAAACATTAGGAAGCATACTCCCAGTTCATTATCGGAGCAATAAGAAGTCATGGATGACTCAAACATTGTTTGAGGATGCCTTAATCAACTGCTATGCAAGTGAAATAAAAAGCTATTGTGTGAAAGAAACTGTAGAATTTAAAATTTTATTAATTCTAGATAATGCTCCAGTTCATCCGTCTTTTATCGGTGATCTTCACCAAGTTCAAGGTCATGTTTCTCCCTCCAAACACTACTCTGTTGATCCAACCGATGGATCAGGGAGTTCTTGCAGTGCTTAAGGCTTATTGTCTAGGGAGAACTTTTTCACGAGCCATTTCTGCTACTGAAGGAAGTGACAAGACTCATGCAATTCTGGAAAACATGCAATTCTGGAAAACAAACAATATTTTTCATGCTATTGAAAATATTGCTGTGGCTTTGGACGAAGTGGCCTCTCAGTGTATGAGTGGCATATGTAAAAGATATTAAAAAGGTTTGTGCATGATTTTGGAAGTTTGTAATAGTGAGCCTAGCAAACAATCTGAATCTCGAAGTGAATGATGACGACATAATTCAACTCATAGAAAGTGCCCCTGGAGAGTCAACCAACGAAGAATTGTTCGAACTGGAGGAACAACTGTTGCAGAAGAGGAAAAACGAGAAAAGGAAGAGTGAAAAGAGAAACAGGAAGTACTAGTTAAACAATTTACAGTGAAGATCTTGCAGAAAAGTTCTTTGCAGTTAGCGATGTTCTCAAAATGGCTGAAGACATGGACCCTAATGTTGAACACTACTTAATAATAGAAACGAAAATACATTATGTTTGCTTCCATGAACGAATTTTGATTATGGAGGAAGATTTGGGTGATTATTCTACTGTTTTATAGTGGTAGTAACGCACAGTACAGTTTTATAATAAGGTTTAAAATTTTAAATGAGTGTATACTTATTACGGTTAAGCCCCTAACCCCTATAACTCTGTTGATTTAATGTATCGACTTACGTCCTGCCGGATGGAACCCTGACGTAAGTCGAGGGATGACTGTAATTTTTTATTATTAATTTATAATAAAATTGGCTGAAGGGATTGTCTTAAGTAATCCTGACTGTGTCCGTGTGTGTTCACGGAGCCGGTTTGCCTGCTTGCGGGATGAAAAACCCCAGATAAACTGGGGAAAAAACCCTGCTGTCCACGCCCAAGGCCGGCTAACTTGACTATGCCTGAGGAAGATACTTAAGCTCCTCACGTCGTCGACGGGAATCGAACCTAGGACACTCTTTCCCCAGGCATATGGTTGCGAAGCGCATAGCCATCAGGCTAACCGCAAGGACGGCAGAGAAGATTTTGCAGAAAATAAAAGACAGATTGATAGCTCTAGAGTTATCAACATGTTTGAGTACAATTCGAGAGATGCCATCAGGACCAGAAGTTATTTTGTCTTCTTCTGATGTCTTTTTCCAGAAAACTATTGGACGAATTATGTGATAAGTTCTGATATGGTAGGATACAAATTTGCCTTGGACATCTATACAAAAGTTGGAGAAATAGTTTGGTGCCAAGTAGATCAGCTTTATATTTGAGTGTTTTAACGGTGATGCCCTCAAGGTGAGAGGGGAGGTAAAAACGCAGGTGAGCAAAAGTCACTCTTGATGGCTCTTAACAAGGGACCAAAAGGAACGCCTTCAATTCGGATAGAAGAGAAGGTGTCTGCTGTTGGCAATTATGAAAGATTGAGATTTTAACATCATCGTTTTTTGCTTTTATTGCTTGCTTCCGCCTAGGATGAGTAATGAAAATGCGGTTTATTGATACAAGGCTACCTGCAGTAAGCTATTATTACTTTCCTATACTTTCCTATACCTTCTGATGAACAGCTTGGAAAGGAAACAAGAATTTTGATAGAATGTGGAATGAAAATCTTCATGCCAGTCAAGATTATTTCTATGATACGTTTGTAGCAAGTATCTGGAAATACGACCATGGAAAAGAAGAGTAGAAATTGTGAACGTTGTCTCACGTGGTATTCTTGTAGTGTCTAAAAGGACACGAGGTTGGGAATTGTGGAAGAAGGGTGTCCATGAGAGAGAGAGAGAGAGAGGAGACTTGGAAAACGTTTGTTTTCCATTACCGAGAGGAAGAGTAACCTCTAAGGTGTATCTTAAAGGAGAATTGTCAAAAAGAGATCAAGAGTATTATCAGGAATTCGAGTAGGCAGATGTACAGTTTTCATTAGGTCAGGGTTTATTGCAAAGGCGTCCATATCTCGTCCGGCTTGGTCAATGGTATTGGAAAGCCATTTGAAATTGTGGATGATAATATCAATTATGAAAATTATCTTACTATTTGGATATACCTGAATTGCGGGTTAACGAGTTTCATGGAGAAGAAGGTGACAAGGTCAAAGTAGTTTTCAGAGTTTGGAGATAGGTAAATGCAGCACATGAATATTACTAAATGGAGCAATTCGAATGAATGTTACCAAATGGGATATTTTTTCATTACCTAATGAAGCGATGCTTAGCTAATTTTTTGTAAATGTATGATGTGCACTGGTGTGGGTCGAAAGATAGTTCATAAGACCAAACGCATTCACCGATTGGTTTGTAGGCGACATGCGTTTATTGATACGAAGATATTTATTTTCCTCATGATGGATCTCCACTGCAGTTGTCCTGACAGATTTCCGTATCTGGATCTCAGTGTGTGTTTCAGCGTTAGTCGTTCGTCGATAAGATCTTTGGCAGTTTAGATTTCTAATCCTTCGATTGAGACTATGGTATCTGGATCATGCACAAAAGGTTAATAAAAGGGTTAATTGGAGATCTTGAACACTGCAAACTACGAAATGACTAAAAATGATGGAAGAAGGGCAATGCAAGCATTATTTTTTGCTTCTCCAAGAAAAAAAATAGATATTTTAAATTAAAAGCATTATTAATATTAATTTCTAAAAGTAATTGATTTTATTTCCGATGTAAACGTAAATTTTAAGATTATATTAAAACATTTGGCAACTTCTGATTCTAAAATAAACGTTTAAACTGGTAATTTACAATCATGGTATCGCTGTAATGGTCAGCAATTGGATCCGTTTTGATCTAAACTCCTTGTTATTATTTTTTTATATTAAGGACACCTAAAGTTGTGTAGATCCTTCCTGTATTTTTTTATCTCTGTAGAACATTATTTACTATGACTTTATTTCACCTTTTTGCTGTATTATTAAAATTCATCGTTATAAAGTAATAATATTTTTATAAATATTGTGAGTGTTAATTGTTCTATTCATTTCTAAATAGAATCGCTTTTGGAGAAAGAATAGGGCACCACCAAATCCAAATTCTACATGTGAAGGAGTTGATCTTAACAGAAATTTTGCTATAGGTTACGAAGGTAATGGAATTCTATTTTTTTAGTAATGTTCATATAATGAGATGTTTGTAACAGTGATTTTTTTAAATTAAAATGAGCCTAAAGGTTATTAATCAAAATTATCAAAATATTCACAGAAGGTTATAACGTCTAGTTTTGGATTAGTAAGTCGTGAGATAATCAGAAGTAAAAAGGGATCTCGTACCGTTTTGTGATTCTCTCAGATCAGTTAACCAGATATGTCATTTTTCAAATATTGGATCACGTTATGGTAAGCTATAAACAAGGTCGCTCCAAAATCATTTACAAAGAAAACGGGTCATATGACTACCAGTATTTTGCGTTGTGCAGGAAAACATGAAAAAAAATAGTATATTAATGTAAGATGAAGCAGTCTGTTTATTTCAACCCGAATACACTCTGCTATACATACATTAATGAAGATGTATTCCCATGACGTCACTAGTCACGGATGCTACACCAGTTGTGGATCCAACAGCTTACTCTATCGATAAGTCATCTATTCTTGTTATGGAATTATAAAGCCCTTTGGATTTAAAGATCTCAGTTCAAATCTTCACTAGAACAATGGAATCTTTATAAGAACTTTTCCAAACGAAGGTTATTTAGTACTTACTGACTGAGAAGGCTTGATCGCAAACCATATTAAAGATATAATCTAAACATCGCAAAATGTATCTAGAATTAAAGTAGGGATTTGTATCTGCATCAACATGCATCTTTTTGGCATGGGCACGAAGTTAACTAAGTACTCATTTTCAAAAAAGTAAAACACTGAGTATGGTTACAATATTATCATTCTTAATTAACAGACACGCGCGCGCACAATACATACACTTAGAAGTATTACTAGAAATGTGAAAGATGAATTTTTGGATCTGTAAGATCCGACAACTGGAATGATTCTTACCTATCTTTAAGAATATCTTTTGTTCTTGCAGATGGCTTTCCTTATGTCCATCCATGTGATGAAGCGTATAGTGGAAGCAAACCCTTTTCTGAGCCTGAAAGTAGAGCTATTAGAGATGATCTACTCACTATAAAAAACAGACTGAAATGCTTCATAACCTTACACGCATTCGATCAATGTTGGATGTCTCCATATGTTTATACTCATCAAAAGCCTGCTGATTATGATATAATGGTTAGTATTGCCTTACATAACTGGCATCAGTGCAAAGTTATAAACATGCATCTGTGTATATATTGATGAATTCATTGCTATATTCAAACCTAGGTAGGTGTTACATTCGTGAAGTTTATTGGAGAAGACATGTTCGAGTTAGCATTATTTTGGCGATGCGCCAAAATTTGTGCAGAATGAGTTCGCTTGCGATTATTGGTTTTTTTATTCCTTCAGCTGCTTCCATGAGCAATCTCTTATTTAATGTGGGATGTGTGCAGTAAGCTCGATTTCTTTCCATCCAATGAGATGATCGTGCTAATCCGTGTAGCAGTGTATTATATGTGTTTTTGTGTTATTTTTTCTGACTAAGTATTTTTCCAAAATAATGAATATCACATTGGCAGGAAATTCTACAGAGAGCTGGAAAATCAGAGAACATTCCTTGTGTCTTTGATATGTATCAGGAGGACAGAAAGTTTGTTTAGTAGTTTATAGACTATCCTCTTCCGTTTTGGGATGTGGCAGCTGTCTGTTGTGCCTTTCATATAAGATTGGAACATTGTATTATGTAAGAACTTTTTATAACCTTTTTTTTTTTTTTTTCAACTGAAGGTAATTTAGTCGGTCTCATACGAAGCGGTATAATTTCTCTTAGTTTTCCTCTCTCGCAAAGCAGCAAACTGGTCAAAAGGACATACGGTTAAGAAATGTAATACACTGACCTCATAATTCTTGTTGCTTCTGTCGTAAACTAACATAACAAAAATACAACTAGGACGAACTACTTTGGGCAAATAAATAAACAAGAAATACATACGGAACTGACAACCAAACAGCAGATTAGCATAACATGACTTCGATAAAGATCACTTCAGGCGAAGAAAGCTAAGTTGCTAAAAAAATTTCACTTCAAATCATCGACACTGCTCTGGTAGCTGCTTATACAGTGTTGAATCCTAGCGAGTGAACGAACTGATTGTTTAATTCTACAAATTTTGAAACATCTCTTTATCTTTCACTCAATCAACAATAACAGATGATTGCCAAGATGGAGTGCAGCTCTAGCCTCTAGATTTATATATTGGCTGTCCTTGTTCTATTGGGTTATTTCACCTTATTTAAAAATAAAATTGTCTTTTAAATGATCAAGTAATGTTAGTTTGAGTTTGGGCGAAATATTGGCATTATAAATATTTTCTTTAGTTTTTAAATGATTTGTTTGCGTTTATTTTCCAGGAATTATTTTCCTTAATAACTTATGAATGAATCCATGACTAATTGCACTGTATTTTTTTTTAATTTATTTAACTGTTTCAGTCTATTGTAAGTTTATAAGATTTTGCTTTGTCGCAGAAGACCTCGATAGTCGGTTATATACACAAAACTTCAATACAAAATGGCGGACTTTTAATATTACTTTAGAATCATGTCTTCGATTCTGCGCACCGGCATATTTTTTAAAACACGCATCATTAGAGGAATTTCATTCTTTTAGATGACCAGGATATAATTATGCAAAGTTAAACTTGGAAATATAGTTATTAAAAGATAGTTTCATATTTAGCACAAATATCTGAACTGGAACTGGAACTTACAAAAGAAAGAGATCGTTAAGAGTGTTGTCCAAAAAAAAAAATACAATAAAATATGAAGAGGTAATCATTTTCTGTGATTCAGGATATTCTTTAGCAAACAATTAATGTCTGTGGTTACCATTTGCTTTTTAAGGGAGAACACAAAGGGAGGAATTGTAGGACAGTCCTCATTTTTGGACCACAACTCAGAAAGAAGTTAAAGCCTTCAAACGTACAAGTGGCAACCTCTCAATAAGAAGAAAATATTGCATTCACCCTATGAATACTCGAGACCAAGTGATTATGTTATCTCATTAAAACGAAAAGACCTCTCTAGAGCATAAATTGTCAGCAAACAGTAAAATTGTGACGTTCCTTGGTCAAGTTATTCGGGACTTAAAGCAGAACAATGCCAGAATCTCAACTTCATAATTAGGTGATGGTACAATAGCACCATTGTAACATTACCAAAGATAACGAGCACAGAAGAGCAGAAGTTAAAACCGATGGCTTAACTTGTCTTGACTAGGACAAATGGAATTGCCATTCAAAAGGAAGAGGCGTTTTTTCCACTCTTAACTCTTTCAATGTTAAATCTGGATTTGTTGCAGGTAATTTGTTTCATGCTTCAAGGAACGTGTAGAGAATTATTCTTTATAAATTGGAAGGAGACTTTCTCTGATTAGACTATGTAAAAGTTGAAGAAAAAACAAGAACAACACTAGCAGCTCAGCTTTATCTCTAGTTTATTCTGCAATAGCACCATCTTTGTTTGTAGAAGGATGACGAAAGCATGGAGGAAGAAAGGTTGAGTCCAGACGAGGCGTTGCTGGTTCTTCTTTCTAACAAGAATGATTTTTGGTCTTTCCGTGGGGGCAGGTGTTTGATAAGGAGATTAGTAAAATTAATCAAGCTATTGGAAGGAATGGTAGAAATTTGAGATTGACAATGCATGTGGAAGGAGAACTGATTAAAAAAAAAAAGATCGAAGGTGTTAAGATTATGGTGAATTGATAATCTGGTGGGCCGGTGGACAGTTAGCGTTAGATCATTGCTAACAGTAAACATCTCGGGGTTTCTTCCCGATTGATCACTGGAATCAGAAAATGGTCACCACCTTGAGTTATGGACATTAACGTTTGGGTATTTGGACTACATAAAATGATACTTTAGAGATATCGAAGATTCATGAATTCATGCGAATTAGTTTCCGAAGATCAAACGACAACTCAATGTTTTCTTTTAATTCGCATCTGCTGCAATGTCTGCAGAAAATATCCCAACCAATTTCTCTCTCTCTCCTTTCTGTTTTCTGAAAATTCGGGTTTTTAGGTACACATCTCAGAAAAATCGACCACAAAACTTGACTATTTGGGATATCATTTAAGATCACGAGATGACAGTAGTTTTCTGCCGTATTACAAGATCATGATACCTGTAAAATCATTAATAACCATAGGATCAACTTTCGGTTACAGCTAAGAGTGGAGACTGAATACTCCCTCCCCCATTCGAAAAGTCAGTAATAAAAGTTTTGCCTAACTTCCTTAGAGAATAAAAAGGCATTAGAAGGTTTATTTTTTTATTTATATAACTGATTCTTTCAACATACCCTCAATGTGTCTTCATCCAGTGAACCGAAAAGTAGCCGAAAACTTGATGAAGCTCATCCATGGATCCTTCCTTGAATTACATCTACAATGAAAGATCTGAGATTTAATTTAATTGTAATGGGCAAACTTTCAATTATATTTTTAGATGAACGCCTTGAAGATTGCGCTTGAGGCAGTAAATTCAACACACGGAATGGAGTACAGATATGGTAGCTCTGCTTTAATCCTGTGTAAGTCCAGTGCTTTCTCATTCGCAATAATTAATGTTTTTTCTTTTAGCTAAATGAACTGTAATATTTTAATTGTTTTTTTCCTGACATTCGCACTGTTGTTACACACTTATTTATTTATTTACTTACTCTGTGCACTACTTAAGAATATGAAACGTGTGATTTGTATCCAAAAGTTTAATACCGAATAACTTGAATGGTGCTCTTAACAATAAAATTTCTGGAATTTTTGAAATGGCGATAATGTTTCGATAAAATATTATCGCATGGGAAGTAGCTAAGTACTAGTTTATAGACATTAACATTAAGATAAGTATAATTGGCTGCCTTTCCAAACCGCACAGACTCGATCATCAGGATATGTATTATACTAATATGCATGTTACTCTTCTCATTATCCTTAAGTTGGCACAAGCTTAACAAACTTAATTTGCTGCATTCCTTAAAAGCAAGAATTTACACTGATGTCCAAAAGCTAAGGACGAACTACATTTTTATCCGTATATGAAAAAGTTTTCATACCTATCGCCAAATGTGCACATAAAATTCGAGCAGCAATGCCTTTTCCTATTGCATCCCAAACGTCTATGGGGTTGACATCTGGGGAGCGTGCTGTCCACTCGATTCGATTAATATCCTAAATCTCCAGATTAACATTCTAGGTCTCCACTGATCGTGTGGTGCGCATTATCACACATAAAAACGAATTCTTCGCCTGCAGCATGACGGAACAATCGAATATGACGTTGAAGAACTTCGTTACGATTTCGTTCACCAGTCATAGTCCCTTTTTCCTGCACTTGTAGCTCGGTGCTTCCATTAAGTATAATGCCTACACTATGGCTGCAGCATCGCCGTATCTATCCCTTTCAAGAACATTCTCGCGTTGGTAAGCTGCATCAATATTTCTTGTCCAATTTTTATGGATACAACGCACCCGAAAACGTGCTCTACGATGAGCTATGGATAAAGGGACGCAGATTATAATCCTTCGGGCGTATGGGCTACTAGTTGCAGACGTCTTGCCACAGTTTTTGTACAGATATCGGCGTACCTGTGCTTGAATGGATCCGCCTTGCAAGCTGATCTGCTGTAGTGCGTTGCTTCGTTTTGCTGTTATAACCATAAAAATCTGTCTTCATGCTCCGTGATAGAGTGAGGGCGACTTCTTAGCGAACGTCTGGAACACATTCCATTGGTTTCAAACGCTGCCTAGAACCTGGATACAACGCTATGTGAGATTCAAAAACTCTCTGGTGATATCAGTAATTCTGTGGACCTCTTCAAGCTTTCCAATAATTCTTCCCCACGTGAAATCATCTAGATCAGTGATGAGCCGAGGACCGCATGCGGCCAGCCGAAACGTTACACTTCATTTAGCTGAAGTATAAAAATTTTAGCAAAAGGTACAATGTGTTATCAATATGAAGAACGCATTAAGAGGTCACTGGAAAAATATTTGCTCGCGACGATAGTTCCCACGATTGTGCCATTCGCCTTTGCATTCTCAGTCGCGCACGAGCAGTCATACTTTACGAAAGTAGTTGCATTTTTCTTGAATAAACTTAATTGATACAAGTTCTTTCAAAACATAACGGTAATATATTTTTTTTCTTTTAAACAACTGGGTCATTACATTTTTTTTTTTTTTTTTCTTCAAACAGAACCCTGTGTTTAATCAATGAGTTCAAAATCTAGAAAAAGCAAAGTTGAAGACGAAAATCATCAGTTTACCGAAAGATGGACATACGACTATTTTTTAATTGCATAAAACAGTTGTTCCACAAGTGTGCGCTGGTGAGCCGCGGCTTCCTCACAGGAGCACCGCGATTACAAAATTTTCATAATTTTATTTCCATTTCAATTCACTAATGATAATTAGTTGAATTTGTTTTTTTTGTGTGATCTTAAATACGTGTTTTATTTATTTTTACATAATCCTTTAATTTAAAAAAAAAATATTTGCTATTTCGCAAAGTGTACTTGTTAGAATTTCATATAGGGCGCCTTGGGAAAGCCTGAATTCAGCAAGGTCGCCGAGAATCGAAAAAGTTTGGGAACCACTGGCATAAAAGACAATGCAGTTTGCTTGATATGTTATGAAAACATATCTGTTCTCAAGGAATATAACATCAAGAGGCATAGAACTGAACATTCATCAAAATTTGACAATTTGCAAGGACAGTTGCGCAAAGACAAAGTGAATCAAATGCAAAAATATCTTAAACGACTGCAAAATGTATTTAGAGCTGCTTCATTAACCTCAGATACTGCAGTTCGTGCAAGCTACATTGTTAGTCAAATTTTGGCAAGAAGAATGAAATCATTCTCTGATGGAGAAATAGTAAAAGAATGCTTACTAGCGGTAGTAGATGTTGCTTTCCTTGATAAAAAAGATATAATTTCGAAAATCAGCTCGTCGCGATTTACAATCGCAAGAAGGATTGACGCTCTTTCGTAAAGTATTGAGAAAATTTTGCAGGGACATATTTCCAAGTTAGAATGGATTTCTCTGGCTTTGGATGAAAGTTGTGATATTAGTGATACGACATAACTTGCTGTCTTTTTTGAGATGAACAGATTCTAGTTTTAAGATAACCGAAGAATTTGCATCTTTAGTTCCATTGAAAGGAACTACTACCGGCAAAGATATATACAGGGAACTGAAAATTGTTCTTAATCAGTTAAATATCCCAATAGAAAGGATTGTCGGTATAACAACAGATGGGGTTCGAGCCATGTCTAGTATGAATGGTGGTCTGTCGGGATTATTATCCGGATACATAAAAATATTAACAGGACGCGAAATAATTATTTTCTCGCTGCATTCTGCATCAAGAAAATTTGAGTGCAAAATTTTTGAAAATGTCCAGTGTTATTCCACCGATCATTAAAATGATCTCGACAACTGAATCATCGCGAATTTAAGGAATTTTTGAGATATGGAAAGCGAATATGACGATATCCTTTTTAACACCGAGGTTCGATGGTTCAGTCACGGCACAATGCTTATGAGTGTGTAAGATTTGAAGAGCGAAATTCAGTTATTCTTGGAGATGAAAGACAAGAATTTAATGACAAGAACTGGATGTGCGACTTTGCATTTGGCGTTAACATTATTCAACATTTGCACGAATTAAAGTAAATCTTCAAGTATAGAACAAACTTATTAATGAAATTTTTCGATAAAATAAAAGCTTTTGAGAATAATATGGCTCATTTTCCAATTTTGTGAAAAGAAAATCCACCAGAAACGAAACCAATATGCATAGGAAATACAGAGACAACAAGAAGAATTTAATTCGCGGTTCAAAAATTTACGCGAAAATTAAACTGATTTCGATATTTTCTCATCACTCTTTAATATAGATTTTGAAGGGGTTTACGAAGAATTTCAGGAAATAATTGATTTGAAAAGCAACACTGAACTAAGAAATAAGTTTCAAAATGTTAGTCTTATTGACTTTTATAAGGGTTACTTTCCAACTGATAAATTTTCATTGCTGTCTACCTATTCTAGGCAAATAATTAGTTTATTTGGTAATACTTATCCGTGTGAAAAACTTTTCTAAAATGAAAATTGTAAAAAATGATCGTCGAAATCACCTTGAGGACGAAAGACTAAAAAATTGTATTAGAGTCGCAATTTCAAACATACCTCCCAATATTGAAAAGCTTGTTGATGAGAAACAGAGCCAAATATCTCATTAATTAAATTTCAGCTATTTAATTTCTTTTGATTAAAAATATATATATTTGTACGTATACCTGTGTATATATTGCAATTATTACTAATAAATAGAAAATCAAATTAAAAAAAAAAAAACTTTTCGTTTTAAATCTACGTCGAAAATAACAAATTCCACCCCATAGATTAAAAATTTTTTATTTAAAGTATTTAATATTGTGTTCGGCGCTGTCCGTATGGAATATTAGGTTTTCAATTGTGGTCTACTGAAGAACAAAGGTTGCTCACCACTGATCTAGATGATGTCTGGGAGATTACAAAACGTCCAAGAAATAGTGTTCGTCCTTAAGTTTGGGATACCACTCTATGTATATAGATACACATAGATATCGATGTAGATACAAGTATTTATACATGCAGATTTATGTGTTCAAGTTACCGGTTTGCCTGTTTTGACGAACAAAAAAAATCCTTGTTTCTGGAAGAAAACCTCCACCCTCACGAGAAACCGTCAACTAACCATTTTATTGAAAAGATCTGATGAAGGTTCCTTGCGTTTTGGACGAGATTCAAAATCCAAGTATTTCTAACCAAAGCCTCCTCTATGCTAATTGAGCTGCTGAGGCTAATTTTTGTAATACAAACAATAAAACGAATGAGTAGTTTTTAAACTACTCAAGCAAAAATCAGAATAGCAGTTAGGACTGGAGACTGGTTTGCGACTAGTCAAGGCATAAGACAAGGGGACCCAATATCACCAATCATCTTCATCACACATCTGGGAAGAACACCAGATAAGATTATAGAAGAAGGTGGAGGCATTTCAATAAATGGCATGAGAATAAACTACCTCTGCTTTGCAGATGATATCGTCCTGATTGAAGAAGACGCAGCAAGGCTGGAACAGACATTACAAACACTATACACAGAAGGAAAAAGATATGGACTAAATATCAACTTTGAAAAAAATAAAACAATGATATTCTGACAATAGGAGTTACTGAACAAAGTTGCGATAGACAGATTTCAACTGGAAAATGTGGAACACTTCACATATCTTGGATATCACACGACTTGGACCCCAAAAAAGAGATAAAAATTAGAATAGCCAGAGCAACAACTATTTTAAAAGCCATGGACAAAATATGGAAGAACCGAGCTATAAAGATGAAAACTAAACTGCGCATTGTAGAAATCTGTATCTTCAGCAGCATCCTCTATGGATGCGAAGCCTGTGTACTCCTGAGACAATCTGAAAGGAGGATATTGGCATTTGAGAGGAAGTGCTATAGAAAGATCGTGAGAATAAGCTGGATACAGAGATTGAACAATGAGAAAATCTACAGACGAATACAATCAAAAGAAAACCTGATCCAGAAAATAATTAAAAAAGGAAACTACGTCTATTAGGCCATATATGTAGAATGAATGATGAGAGAAAATTAAAAACGTTGCTCTTTGGAATAATTGAAGGAAACAACAAAATAGGAAGACCAAACAGAGAATGAGGCGATGACATCGTCTAATGGTGCGGAAAATACAAACTGAGTCATCTTGCACAAAATAGAATGCAATGGAACAATCATATCAAGATGGCATCAAACACCTACGGGCATTAGACCCATCGTTGTTGAAGATGATAATGAGGTTTTAAACATATTTTGGTATATAAAATTCATATGTGGTTAATTATTTACATGTCTGGCAAACCGTCAGTTTTATTTCCATATTTTGCATGTACTTATCCAAAATAATAATCTTGGTGTTTGCCACTTTTATTTTATAAAATGCATATACCTGCTTTATTTTTATTATTATTATTATTATTTTTGCTTGTTTCATTTCAGATCTTGCGAAAGGAACGACAATTGATTGGGTGTACAAAAGATTAAAAATGCCACACGCTTATGCAGTCGAATTGAGAGACAAAGGTCAATTCGGTTTCTTGCTACCAAAGAGTCAAATTATTCCTACGGGCGAAGAAACATTTGCTGGAATAATGGCTCTGGTTGAACATATTGCTAAAGGACTGAAGAAAAATAAAAAATGAAGGATCTCAAGAAAAAACAGTAGTGTTGTAATAACTGAAATTATGTGACAATAAACATGTCTGTGAGAGACTAAGGGATACATGGTATCTAGATAATGTTAATTAGGACTTAAGAATATAAGCTGTGCCGTTTTAAACAAAGTAATAAATAAATTTATTGGTATTATTAAAATTATTAAAAATTTTAGCATCATGTTTGAAGGCAGTTACTCTGTCTTGGAATGTTCGAACATTCCGCACGTCATCAGTGGCGGACCTCACAGTCGACCTAGAAAATGCTGCAGGGACATCTGTTAGCACTATAACTGTCCCCAGAGAGTTGCATCCCTTTTGCTTACCACTGCAGAGCTGCTGCGAACAAGCCTCACATCGCCCCCTCCTCAACGCCAAACGATGTTTGAACTGATGTCTTTCACACCGTCCTAGACCTTAGATGATTACAAAAAGGTTCTGTGGAGTGATGAATCATGCTTCCAAATGTTTCGCTGCGATGGTCGTGTTTGGATTTGGAGATTACTCTGGGAACTGTTTTTTTTTGGGCAGAACTGCATCACATTTTGAGGAAGCTCGGTAATGGTATGTGGGTGCTTCAGTTGGGTGGTACTTGGCCCATCAGTGGACGTGTCCAAAAGCATGACGTCTGATAGCTGTCTGGACATCCTGGACAACTTCGAACTTCGGTAGTAACCCTCACATGCTTTGGCTGCGTGTCCGCCAACACTTCAACGTTCTTTTGTGGAACGTTGAAGTGTTGAAGTGTTGTACTGGTTGCTGTTAACACCTAGCAACCAGTCCAAGTGTTTTTTTTTTCCTCATGTGCCATGAAGAAATCTTATGCGAGACTGTTTCGTCAGTCTTGTGTATATATATATATATATATATATATATATATATATATATATATATATATATATATATATATATATATATATATATATATACTGTTATCTTAAGATAATTCCTACATATCTGTAATACTTCTTTTTTTTGTCCATTACAATTTGGATTTTTTCACTTACTTATTGTCGCGTGTTAACTGTAACATGCAGTGTGCTCCGAAGATGGTGATTTGAAAACCAGCGAAATATAAGCTACTTAATAATCATCTTTTAATAATTTAGTTATTTTAATAATTTAACGATGTTACAACGCCAATTACAATTGGTGTTGTAATATCGTTAAAATAAGTTATGACTTCCTCAAACTCTGAACATTATATTCCTTCAATCTATCCTAACATTCCACAATTTCGAAATATTTTTATTTTCTCAACTGCCTCTGCGCCCTCTGCAAAGTTTCTTCGTCCTCTCCTCTGCGACCAGATCTGAGCACAAACAGCCCATTTATGGTCAAGGTCTGGTTAGAGTCTTATATAAGAAATTCCTACCAGTTTATCTTTGTTCAGCGACATCTTATTAACACTGTCGGAATCCTCTGAGTTGTCTTTACCATCTTCGCAATATGTTCCTGGAATATCAAATTTATATCTACAATTAATCTAAGATTCCGTTGCCTCCTTCATTTCCTTCAGTATAGTTCCATAAATGGAGTAGGCAGCGTGCCATTTCTAGACTTGAAGCTTCAAAAGTTTATATTTACGGACATTAAATTATATCCCCCACATTTCCAGCTTATTAAAATCATCTTGAGGGGGACCCTACATTCGGTGGCGCACCCAGAGGTGGGGGGCCAAGAGGCCTGGGCAATCCCCCCCCAATGAAAAAGGAAAAAAACACTAGAAAAAATTTCAAAAATCTTTTCCTAATTAAAATTCATTTTTTTTATTTATCTTGTGTCGTGTCTTCTATTTCTATACTACTAATGAATTAGCGGTGAATTTTAAGTAGTGCTCGGGCGGACCGAGTGCCACTTCATTTGTCCGAGCTCAAGTTGTGGTATAAAATATTTGATAAACCATTTGCAATAGCTGTATGGAAAAATGCCATTGGTGCAGTTTCGAAGTGTGACAAAATGATATATCCTAACATCTACAACTTATTAAAAATACCTGCAACGTTTCCGGTAACAACATGCGTCAGTGAAAGGTCATTTTCTACCTTTTAAAAACCTATTTAAGATCTACCATGACACAATGACGATTGAACGGACTAGTTTCGCTATATACTGTATACATAGAGAGATTAATGCAACCACGACTGAAGTAATTCAAAATCTTCGTAAAAAGAAAAGAAAACTGCTTTTTATTCTTTAAATAAATTTTTATAATCATCTAATGAATTTTATTGATTTGCATTAAAAATATTTTTATCCATTCAACTCGCCTCCCCCCCCCCCCAAGGTTAAATCCTGAGTGCGCCCCTGCATACATCAATACTATATCCGATATCTTGGCTAGCTTGACATTATCCACAAACAACTGAATATCTCCCTGCAGTGAATTAACAATATGATTGGCATAAAAGATAAACATTAATCAGTGCCGGCTTAACACGGTAAGAAGGCGATGCCTCGCATCGGGGAGCCTTCTTCAAGGGGCGCTGAAATGAGTAGAAAAAATAAAATAAAAACATATTTTAATATTAGTGTTTATTAAATGTGGATATGCACTAAATGTGGATTACACTACTGATTTTTTTTTTTTTTTTTTAATTTGTAGTGCGCATTCGCCATTTAGGAAGTGAGGCGCGCATTCTCCCGCTTTACATTCACACACGATGCATACAGCGTTTTCCGTACTTCAGTATAGGTTTGCAAGAATCGGTACACGGCGTAACCGCCTATTACTTAATTGCTGTTTGGGCGTTTAATTTTATATAGTTCTTATATAAAGTAAACTTTATATAATTTACTATAACCTAAAATTTTAAATCCGAATAACTAACCCTAACCTGTATATTTTTTCCTCCGGAATTTTTTGTCTTACCAAATTTTTTGTTCAATAGATTTTTTTTTTATTTCAGAATAAATTTGGACATAATGGAGACGAGAAAAAAAAATAGTAATGTTTATTATAACCGAAAAGTAGCAAACAATGAAATTTTGCCAAGAACATAGATCATATATTCCACTTCCGTAAACATCGTTTTTTTTTTTTTTTTGATTTGTTTGTTTGTTTGTTTTTGTTGCAAAATATTTCAAATGAAAGAAACTAGAAATTAACTACCGATGGTTATTCTAATTGAAAAAATGTATCTAAAACTCTTACTACTCAAAGGAAGTGCGTCGCATTTAAAATATTTCATAAAGTGGATAGAATTTAAAAAAAAAATAATTAAAAGATCACACCACAATGGACTATAAACTTGAACAAGCGTATGAAGTTGAGAAACGACATTGGCTTGCTGTCCTCGATAGAATAGTCGAAATAATAAAATATCTTGCAGGAGAGTGTCTAGCTTTTCGTGGAACATTAAATATTATTCATGAGAAAGACTAGGGATTTTTTTAATTGGTAGAATGATTTTCAAAATTTGATATTGTTACTGCAAATTATTTGGCCAAAATCCAGAACAAAAAAAAAAAAAACAAAAACCGGCTCATTATTTAGATAACTTTTATTCAATTTCAAATCAAATCGTTCGGTCCATTATTCAAATGATAACTAATAACAAATATTTTAAACATGCACACACCAAAATTGCACTTAAAACTTTATCAGAAACTAGATAGGTCGTCGCTCTTCGTCCGATTATATATATATATTGGAGTAGATTATTTTGTGGAAATTTATGATAATATTCAAATTGATAATAATACAAAATATGAAGCAAAAACATTAGGTTTTTGTGTTCACTTATAATCTGGTATGAAATTTTGTGTAGGATCAAAGTACTGTAGTGAGTAAAGTCCAAGCACAAATTTAAGTGATTTTATAAACGCGTTAAATAATGTAATCGAATTTACTGTCTGACCACAGATGCGACATCCACGGCTGGCAATATGCCAAGAAGAGTCAATTCATGTTGAAGAGGAGATAGGAATAAGGCAATGTACGAATTCGTTACCAACACGTGAAATCACGTGCTTTATACGTAAAAGTTTCCAACTGTTGTACAAGCAAAATAGTTACCACTTTAAAAACTAGAATTTTCATAAAACAAAAGTTAATTTTCCGAATTAAAATAATAAACATTCATTCCACGAAACGCATTGATTACCCTATTATCGGAATGGATTCGCCTTCTTCTGCCATGCGCAGAAGTGTCGAGGGGTCTCGCTTCTGCGGTCGCACAGTACTAAAGAATTTAGATATCGGATGAAACTTTTAATGTTATACTTGAATCGGCAAAAGAGTTAGCATTAGATTTAGAAATTTCTCCCGAGTTCAAAAGCAGTATATTACGCAAACGTAAGAAACGATTGTTCTTTTATGAATGTTCGGACAAGCGTCAGTTGATCCGCATTATAACTTAAAGTTACATTTTTTTTTTTTTTCCAATTGTGGACACTATTATTAATTCTTTGGCTGAAAGGTTAGATCTCTTGACAAGTCACTTTAACATATTTTAGTTTTTATCCAGTTTCAAGGAAATTTCTAATGTGAATGAATACACTTTAAGAAAACACTGTGATGATTTACAATTGTGCTGACTAATGGTGAAGAAAAGGATATTGATGCCACCGAATTATATAATAAAATACAAATTCTAAAGGACATCATAAAGAATGGTGACAGCTTAGACCCACTGAAAATATCTCTCCTCTATATATATATATATATATATATATATATATATATATATATATATATATATATATATATATATATATATATATATTCAATTCTTAAATCTAATTAGTGTAGAAATGTTAATACAATCGACACGAATAATTTTTTATTTATAATAAATAATACTGATTATGTTTTATTCCATCGTAATCAAACATGATTATATAATATATAATATTTTATATATTATATATTTTATAATAATAGACCTGTGTAGCTCAGTGGAAGTAAAAAACCAAGCCCGAGAATGTTCAAAGAAATAGCCGAAGGGTACACATATATAATGAAACACTCAGATACCGAAACCTTACTGACAATCAAACCAAGAAAACTATATAAAACATTAAGTCAAGTGACATTCCCTCCTCCCCAACACAGGAAAATAAGAAAAGGAGAAATTAGGCTAAGTCCAGTGCTTAGCAAAGTTTTCCGCCTTCCAATATCACCAAAATACAAAACATTCTTCTATAAAGTACACCATGCCTGTCTTCCCACAAAAATGTGGCGTGTAGCAAAAAAAATCCTATTACAAGGCCCAGCGAAGTGTCATTTCTGTCCCAACCCAGAAACAATATATCATATTATGATGTTCTGTAGCAAAACGTCCACAGTATGGAACACCATACAGAAACTCCTACATAAGACACAACCATTCTCTGAAAACACATTATTTTGGTTGGAAGACCAAAAAATGAAAAAAAAAACAGAACTAATAATCATAATAATAACAATGTATGCAATATGGTCCCACAGATGTGACAAAATACACGGAAGAGACAGCAGACCAGACATACTAGCAAAAATTAACAATTATTTAAAGGAAATTATCATAAACAATACACAAACCAAAAGCATAACAACACAGCAATGAAGGAAACTCGGCCTAATTGGAGAAGAAGGAAAAATAAAACTTATACCGATAACGGAACCCCCGTAGTTAGTGGTAAACAATAATGATAACCCACTATCTGAACAAAAAGCATAATCCCTGACAAAGGTGCTGTTAACGTAGGTCCATTCGCCACAATGCGAGGAATAATGACAACAAGATATCAAATCTAATAAAAAAAAAATTAAAAAATTAAAAAATAATAATAATTAAAAATAAATAAATAAATAAAAGCTTTAAAAAATAATAAAAATATTAATAATAATATATAGGTACGCCTATATATAAGGGATAAGAATGTTATATATATGTATATCTAATTGTGTAAGGGGGGGAATGGAAATGTAAATAGCAAATTACTCCTTAAGATAAGTCAATACTATTCTAGTAATAAATATGTAGATTAAGATATATATAAACGTGAATAGACTGATCTGATAATGGAACTTATAAATAGACTGAAATCACCAACAAAAATATACCAACAAAAATAACAGCTCAAACAATTCAATAGGACAATAAGGAAAATAGAAATTGAGCATGTGACATGTTGTATCTTATTTAAACAGTGAAAAAACAGGTGTCATAAGTATATTGTAATGAGTAAATGAAAATGCCTAATATAATTAGGCATTTTCATTTATGTACAAATTGTACAAATTGTAAATAGTTGTATATATATATTTTTTTAAATGTACACAGCTGCTGTTGTTGATACAAATAAACTCAGTGGAAGTGGCGCTTGCATCCTCTGCGCTTGTCGCTCGAAGTCAGACTTAAGTTCAAGTCTAGTCGCCGACTGGAGGAACTTTTTCTATGCCTTTCTTCGACCGATTCCCGAGTTAGTCGATCTCTGACACGGGCAAGCGGGTTTTTCCTCCCGGAAACTCGGGTTTTTCATCCAGTAAACTCAAGAAAATCGACTATAGTACCCACATTATTTCAGACAGTAACATATCTTGTTATGGTTAGGTACCAAGAGATGGCAGCACTTGTCTTCCAGCCTCTTCATCGGTGGCTGCTGTAATTAGTTATAGACATGGGCCAGCTATCTCTGATTGGCTACCAGTGGAGATTGAACTGCCCACTCAGTCTCCAGAAAAAAAGCTAGATAGGGTATAAAGGTCTCGCCTACTCCCTATAAGGGAATAAAAGACATTAGCTGATTTTTTTTTGATAAATATTTTTTGGGAAACAATACCATTCCAAGAAATCATCCAGAATTAAGAATGCTTAGATTACTGCAACATGATGCAAGAATAAATTCGCCTTCTTCTGCCATGTGCAGAAGTGTCAAGTGGGTCTCGCATCTGTGGTCGCACAGTACTAAAGAATTTAGATCGGGTGAAAATTTTAATGTTATACCAAAAATAAATATCCAGAAGTTATTTCTATTTTAGATAACCCATAATGGCGACTTATCCTCATACAAACATACAAAAAAGAAAGTAGCAAATGTGGTCATTTTAAATTTTATTGGTTTCAAATAAAGAAAATTATAACTTCGATTCGTCCAACACATAAATCTGGATAACGTTATGTAACATGGATTTATCATGATATTTCTAATTTTTGATAATAAACATATAACAATAAATTGTAATTATGACATACTTTAAATAGTGATTTTTTTAAATGTTTTTATAACTTTGAAAATTCGATAAAATATATTCATACGCTATAATTTATATATATACTAATGAATATATATGAAATGCGAAATATTATAAAAATTTGCTTGATCCGTAGACTCATTTGAAGAATAGCTATTGCTATCGAGTGTATTGATTTGATTAGGATTCGAAGTGATTACGATATGAGCAATTATCGTGGATGGTCTTGAATTTTGAATTTATTTAGGTGAAACAGCTTATTTTATGTTCCACAAGTGTTTTGATATTTACTTTAGTGTTTTTAAAAAGTAGTAGCTGTTCACCAGGTAAGAAGTTTATTTAAATTATGGAAAATAATAATACAGACGACTTAGTCCGAAAGTTGGACCAAGCACTCGATCTCCTTAAAAAACTATTAAAAAAATTTGAAGTCGAGTGACAGGTTTACTTAAACCTATATTCAAGGATAAGTAGTGACGCTGAAGGTAATCACATGAGAGTAGGGGGGGGGGGGGAAGATTCCAAGAAGTACATGCACGTAAAAAACGCAGAGCCAAAGAGGTACGTAGAGATGACAAAATGAATAATGACACTCCTAATACAGATACTTTAGTATCTAATAGCATATATAGAATTTAATACTATAAGAAAGAAAAGGTGCCTCCAATCATTCTACTAGACAAAAGCAAATGGACGTCGCTGATATCAATTATGAAGGATCAAAATATTGCCTACTCATGGGCAAAAAATGGAGACGAGGACATAAAGATTCAACCCAGTACAGTCGGAGACTATCGTCATCTAACCAAAGTAATGGACAACCTCAACGTACAGCACCACACATTCTCCCTCAGCTCTGAAAAAAAAACCTAAAGGTAGTACTGGTAGGAGTTACTGAGGAGATTGCGACCGATCCCAACTATCACAATTTACCTCCTGTCAAAGTGAGCAAAATGTTAAGAGCTGACAAAAGACCGATGCCTCTTGTCTTTGTGTAAATTTACAACTCCCATAAAAATATTTACGAATTAGCATCGATCTGTGGGTTCAGGATAACGCCTGAACCTTTAAAAAAAGATCAGTAGGACAGTGTCACAGATGTCAGAAATATAGCCATGCTCAAAAACTATGTAGAGCTGACTACAGGTGGTTGAAATGTGGAGAAAACCACGTTACTAACACCTGTCCCAAGCCTAGAACCATACCAGCCAGATGTACCAACTGCAACTGCTCTCATTCTGCAAATTACAAAGGATGTAGCGTCTATCCTAAAAATAGAGTGGCAGTGAGAAGTAATCAGACTCCCTCTCAACGTTGCGTGTTTTCAAATCCAATGTTGACAGGTTTCTTCTTTCTCTTCAACTTTCTGCACGTCGGCACTATTGATGTATTATAGGTGAAACAACTTCTCATCAATGGAATTACCATAAGAAAAGGTTGCAATTATTACTATGTGAGAGATGATTTTCAAAGAGGCATTGACACCGAGGTATTCGTGAAGTGCGAAAAAAAAAAAAAATTAAGTGTGGTCTCCAGAAAAAGGAAAGGTTCTAGCCTTCTCTCCGCTCACAGCTCAGATATTATTAATGAAGCAATATTAATCTTAAATGATTAAGACTACGTTATACACTTTTTTCTCAAAATGACCCTCATCTCCTAACAAATGAGTTTTCTTTCAGCACAGCTTTATTTCTGGAAAAAATGCCCGCACTTAATAAGGAGATCATGATTCGTACAGTCATCACAATAGGCAGTATGGTGGCGCATTTAGAATTAATAAAAATCAACTATGAGGTCATTCTGGAAGATAGTGAAGGTTAAGAGCAATTATTTTATTTTTCAAAGTTCCTCTCACAAACGAATATCAATATTTTTAATTTTTTAATAAAAGCGTTTTTATTCAATTTAATATATATTTTGTGACAATATGTAAAAATTTAATTTTTACATATTGTGATAAAGTTTATTGAGAATGAGATAAAGTGTGTGTGCGCGTTATACGAGGGTTACCTGTGTGTGTGTGTGTGTGTGTGTGTGTGTGTGTGTGTGTGTGTGTGTGTGTGTGTGTGTGTGTGTGTGTGTGTGTGTGTGTGTGTGTATACACACACACACAGGTAACCCTCGTATAACGCGGATGTTAGGTACCACAAAAATGCCGCGTTATGCGAGTCTCAGATCACATAGAAAAAGTAGGGGGTTAGGTTCCGAAATCGATTTTTTTTTTCAGATTATGTAAACAATGACATATCTAACAAAAAAAATATTTTTATTTAATTCAGGTAATTCATGTAAGTTAAGAAAACATATAAACTATGAAACAAATGCATAGTATAAAATTATAAAAAATTTTAAATTGTACGCAAACTTCATTGCCCACAATGCCTAAAGTTTTAGGCAAAATAAAATAAAGTGTATATTTTAATCGTCATCACTTTCTTCAAAACTAACATTTCGTAGATCTTTATTTACGAATGGCCGCACTTCGTCATCACTTGAAATCTCTTGGACATCATTTATATAATTCTCATTGCATACTTCGGCTGGTTTAGTTATCAAGAATTCAGTAATAAGACTTTGCTTATCACTATGCTGCAATTTTTTATTGAGTTCATAATACGGAGCAAAACAAATATCCAATTGTCTCGTGAATAGTTTTCCGGAGCGCTCCATTGAGAGATCATTATCGGAAAATAACTTTCTTGCCAAGTTCAATCCTTCTGCTAATTTCTTTAAACTGAATTCTTTAACGGATTCATCACAATCAGAATCTTCGACAGAACTTTCCCCGCCATTTGGTTCGACTTCATTTATTAATTGTACCAGTTCCTCCTAATTTAAATCTATTTCCCCATCAATTAATTCACTATTGAAGAGATTGGAGCACTTATGAAGAAGTTCGCGAAGGCTGAGTCTCATGTGCTGATCGAAACCGAATGTATCTTCAATCTTGTTCAATTGTTGCCTTGGCAGTTTACAGTGGGGGAGTTTATCCCTATTAACAAAGGCGTATGTCGCAAAAGCGCTCTAAGTGGCCATTACTATAAAAAAAAAAATTTTACATAAAAAAAAGCATTATATGTAAAGTATGTAACTCACCAAAAAATAAAAGCATTATATATATGTAATGTATGTAAAGTATGTAACTCACCAAAAAATAAAATCCTCAGCCTGAGATTAACACAAATGATTTTTAATGCACTTTCCTGGCAGAAAACGAAGACAACTTTCAACAATATATATTTTATACGGTAAACAATTGAGGTACATGCGTGCTAAAGGGTAATTCCCCTAATATAAATTCGCTACTTATAACTACATTCGCGATACGGGTAGACGCAAATTTAACGAAGATAAAATTTGATTTTTAAGTTCAATTTTTTACAATTTTCTATAGTTCGTAGACCGTCTTATATCGAAACCGCGTTGTATAAGTACCGAGTTCAACAAGGATTACTACAATTTGTAGACCGCGTTATATCGAAACCGCGTTGTATAAGTACCGCGTTATAAGAGGATTACCTGTATACTGTGCTACCACAGATATGAGACTCTTCGACACTTCTGACATACGCAGAAGTGTTGAGGAGAATCCATTCCGATAATAGGGCAGTAAATGCGTTTCGTGGGATGAGTGTTTATTATTATAAGTCGGAAAATTAGCTTTTCTTTTATGAAAATTCTAGTTTTTAAGTGGTAACTATTTTGCTTGCACAACAAGTGGAAAATTTTAAGTATAAATCACGTGATTTCGCGTGTTGGTGACGTTTTCATACATCGCCTTATTCCTTTCTCCCCCTTCAACATGAATTAACTCTTCTGGGCATATTGCCAGCCGAGGATTTCGCATCTGTGGTCGGACAGTATATACTGTATATAGATTACAGTCTACTTCATCGTTATCATTTTCATGTATGAATAGGGAAAAAAATATATACAGAGAAAATATTGATATAACAAGAACTCCTGGAAATAAAGTCTATTGGATAAAGATGAGCCAAGTTACTTTGTTTTGCGACAAATGGAAAATGTCAGATGGTTCATGAGCCTAATTTTCAAAAAAGAAGTTTGCTTATGTATTGCCAAAATTGTTTTCTTGGTCTTCCTCTCCCTCTTCATCCATTAGTCAGTCTCTAGAGAGCAAGAGCACTGAACATAAGTGAAAGTGGATATCTCAACGTTGATGTCTCAACCACCTCAGCTGATCTTTTTTAATTGTTTCTATTAGGGGTTTTTGCTGGCTTTCTTCAAGAATGACAGTATTCTGAATGCGATTTTTCCTTGTTCGAAGCCATGTTCCCATAAATCTATCGATGATGTTAGCTGTTCTTTGAGTAGTGATGTTCCATGTCTGGGAATCATAAAATATAGTTTGAGTAATGGCTTTGTACAGGGGAATTTTAGTATTTGTGGTGGTGATGAGATTGAATTTCCAGATATTAGTTAGACTTTCCTGGACTTCTTTATTTCAGCAGCACATATTTTAATCTTAATGTATGCAAATCAAGCAACATCAGATTTCAATGTCAATGCATAGCACTTGATACGCAAGTCACTCCATAATTCCTCTTCCAACTCTAACAAGAACAGAAATCACTAGTGAACGTTTTGCTTCAACCTTTTTCTCAGTTCACAGCAAACTATAATCTTAGGTATTTTTTTTTTCATTTAAACCCATCAATGAAACCTAACAAAATAAAATCTTCAACTCAACTGAAGAACATATTCTACATTTTCTTTTAAACACAATGCCATCCTCGAATAATTAAATTTCAGGAATCCAAGGAAGAAAGATTGGAAAAAAATTGCATAATATTTTATAAAAAATACACTATCAGAATATCGGAAAAATTTTAATTCGAAAGACCAGTTCCTTTCAAAGCATAACTATGGATTCTCTAAGGTCAGTTATTATTCTGAACAGTTTTCTTATAAAAATGATTGGCTACACTACCAATCACGAGATACTACTGTATAAGGTATGTGGAGATATCGTAGATAGAAAAAATCTCTTGCAAAATTGCTATCATCTTTGAAATATTGTTAGTGTGTACAAAATAGTGTAAAATAAGTGTAAATTTCCAGGTTTCTACAACATTTTGTTGGTGTAGATCATGGGTATCCGCCTTTTGGCTTGCCTGAATAACATTGAGTGAAGATGAATTGTCTTGGGCCGCATATAAAATGTATAATATGTTAATGTATTTAAGAAGTTACAGAACTTCCTTTATTTTTAAAATTTTTTATTATAACATGAAAAAAAGAGGGTAGCGTAAACACAAAGAAATATTTGGGATATTTGAGATATTTGGCCTTGCTTACGTAACCAATGCATCAATGTCTGATTCGATGGAAGTGGTTGCAATTCGTAGTGAGCTCTCGAAGCTCTCATCAGAAATTTTTGATCTAATTTTACTCTCCGTATGCTTCATTCTTGAAAACAGTTGTTCACAAACGTACGTACTACCAAAAAGCGATGACATGAATAAAACGTGATCGTGAAGCAAAGGATATTTTTCTCTGGGAAGATAGGGCTTATAAAAATCTAGCAAAGAGATATGAACAAATTTTTCTTTGAGTTGAATATCTGATTGCAACTGTATACATTTCATTTGATTATTCGAAGGTAATGTATTCATGTCGACTGAAAAATGGAGTCGCAAATATACAAAAAAAATTGATAATTTTTTTCTGAAATCTTGAACCCTATTCTCAAATTCCTGTATCAAAACGAAAACAAAGACAGCATATTTTTCGTATCACATAATAATGTAAAAGTTTAAGATCTTATGGGGCCGCATTACTAACAGTTCAGCCAACACGCGGCCCGGGTTGGATACCCTTGGTGTAGATGAAAGGTTAGAAAGACCTGTGTTCTAATCCCGTCTACGACGCGAAGAACCTTTTTCAGAGCTTTGCAACTGACGTTGAATTAGCCAGACTCATGCGCATGTGGAGTGAATTTCCTCCCTGATACTTGAGTTTTTCATCCCGAAATCAGACAAACCATTCAGAGAACATGCAATCTACATATACAAAAAACTTATAAGCACAAGGCTATCCACCGTACCCTACAATTGTAATTATGAATCCTTGAAAGATCGTGGGCACTTAAGTGTCTGTTAGAACCGATGATGATGATGATGACGATGGTTTCATTGATTCCTGATATTTATTTCTTCATATACATAGCTATATGGAAAGTTAATATTTATTGAAGCTGCTATTAATTAAACTAAAATGGTGATTATTGTAATGAGACCAATTAGGGATAATATCATTATAACCGTTGTACAGAAGAAAAATTAATGCAAGTACTCATATACGAATATACCATTTTTAACACAGAAACTAAACAAGTGCAGATATTTACGAGCAGTGCTTTTTTTCTGGTGGTATACGCAACAGTACGCAGTACCAGCACCTTTTTTCTTAAGTTTTTAAAAATTTGCGATTTATTAACAGCAAAATGTGTTATAACTATTCCGGTAGATGGTACTGTGTTCGCAAATTAAATTTTCTGTTTTCAGCCAGCGAAGTTGGTCGATTGGTAGAGCCTCTGCTTTTAATCGCTCGCAAAAACTTAATCAAGTTTGAGCGTGGTTAGTAGTTGGAGTGAGATCAATCGTTCGATAGTGTTGGCACAATCTCCCTCGATGAGTCTTTGGACTCCCTGGAGGTGTCACATAATAATAATAATAATTACTCATAAGTTGGCTCCTTGCTTTCCTGTTTCATAGGTTGGTACGCAACCGGAAACAGGAAGTTGTGTTCACTTCCGATTGCTTCCAATATTCACTCTGCAACAGGCAGGTGTTCACGTGGGTTTTGAATTAATCTAAGTTAAATCAGTGCAATCATTGTTCAAAATGAGTAAAATAAGCACTGCAGTTACTTTATGCCAATGAGTAAAAAAAGGAAGGCTGAAGAAGTAGAAATTGTTGAATCTACTTGTGATCCTGCAAAACAGAAAACTAGCACCGAAAATACACTTGGTAAAGAGGATCACGAAACCAAGACCGAAGATTCACTTGGTCAAAAGGAAGCAGATTCTGAAATGATTGGCCTGAATGTTGGATACTTTGCAGAAAAATGACTTCTGCAAGAGAAATGAGTGGCTGTAATGTCAAGAATACAATGTTGGGCTGTAAAGTGTGTGTCGTTATGTCGAAAGTCTTGCCATTGATTAACACATGGGAACGAAAATTTCAGTGGAGTGGGCAAATGGCAAAATCAGAGAATCTCTCAAACAACAGTTAATGTCATTAAGAAAAAAAGATTTACGATCATAAGGAGAACGCAGCGCACAAAGCGTGCCAAAAAATAAAATCTAAAGCAAAAACGAAACATTAGAGAACGTTTTCCTGTTAGGTCTCATAATAAAGACGTAGCAGGAAAAGTGTTTCGAACCGCTTACAAAGTTGCGAGGAGAAATCAATTATTTAACAACTTTGAAGACGAAATAAATTTACAGGAACTTAATGGCCTAACATGAGATATATTCTTCATTCTACAAATGCTTGCATTAACATTGTGAACCATAGCACAAGTGAAATGAGAAAAACATTAATAGACAATATAGTGAACTCCAAGAACAAAATATAGTTACTTTTTGATGAATCGACAACTGTGAGTAACATAACAACATTGACTGTTATTGTTCGTGTAGTTCTTACTGAACTTTCGGCTCTTGCAAGCCTTTTCCTAGATTTGATCGAATTATCAGATGTAACTGCTATATGAACTCTAAACTCTTTAATTAGTCATCTTGAGTATTTAGGATTATCTGAAGATTAATTAAAGGAGTATTTATTGTCTGTAACTTGTGATGGAGCAGCCGTGTTGTTTGGTGTGCATAATGGTTATAAGGAGGCAAGAGAAGTTTCCTAGTGTCATTTTCTGGTATTGTGCTAGCCATTCCCCCTTGAATTGTCTGTTAGTGACACAGTGGATAATGTGGCAGGAGGGAATCGCTTTAAGAGTTTCATGGACAAACTTTATGTGACTTATCATGCTTCACCTAAGAATGCTATGGAACTACAGGAATGTACAACGACTCTAGAACTTTAACTTCTTAAAATTGGCAGAATTTTAAGCACTGGCTGAGTTGCATCTAGCTTTTGCACTGTTTCTGCAGTGTGGCAAGACTTTGAAGCCCTCGTCCATCACTTTTTGGAGGCAAAAGAAGACAGCAGAAGCAAAACGGATCTCTTTCTTAATGAGTACCTTTTAAGAAAAATAACGTCATGAGAGTTTGTTCTTGATCTGGGCCTTATGTGTGATGCTCTCCAAGAGCTTAGTGAACTAAGTCTAGATTTACAAGAGAGAAATATTGACTTATACAAAGCAGACAGGAAGATAAAGAATACAATTCAACTTTTTGAAGAAAGAATTGAAAATCCTGGTACGTACTACAGTATTTCTCTTCATAGTCAGAAGAACATGAAGTTCAAAGGGATTGAACTCCACAAAAATGAAAGACACAGTCCTGCAATAAGTTCATCTGTTTTCTATAAAAGTCTGAAAGAAGCTGTTGGAAAGCGTCTGCTTGAAGGAGACAATGCCGATTTGCCTGAATGTGCTAAGCTTTTAGATTCCAAGTATTGGCTAGAATATCTTGGGAAGCATCTGACAACATTTGTTGAAGCTGAAATTAAAAAGTTAGCACGTAAATTTCGCTTAAATGAAAGAAAATCAGTTGGCGATTTTCGTGAATATCTTCAAGAAAATATACTACTTCCTCTAAAGCACACTTTGGGCACAACTGCAATATCTTCCAGTGAATGTGAAAGGGGTTTCTCTCAGATGAATCTTATAGTAACTTCATCTAGGTTATCTCTACTTGTATGGACAACTTCTGCACTGATGTTCATCAGGATAGTAGGACCTGCTCTCATTCAGTTCAACCCTAGAAAATAGGTGGACTCATGGCTGCTCAGAGGTCATCATTCTGCAGCTGATACCAAAAGCAAGAAGCGATCTAGAGACTACGAGGGTATATGTGAGGATATGTTTAAAAGTGTGGAAGTTG
Source organism: Typopeltis vanoorti (assembly GCF_054136105.1). Classification (NCBI taxonomy): domain Eukaryota; kingdom Metazoa; phylum Arthropoda; class Arachnida; order Uropygi; family Thelyphonidae; genus Typopeltis; species Typopeltis vanoorti. The sequence goes on along the minus strand of NC_143557.1, from coordinate 99,184,863 downwards.
CTGTAATAACATCTTCATGGTGAGTACCGGCACCTTTTTGTCCAGAAAAAAACACTGTTACGAGTATTATAATGATTGATGAGCTTATCCAAAGCTTGTTCGTAGATGTCCCTGGGAACATAACTATGCATGTTTTTTTTTTTAATTAACAGAGCGATAATTGCTAAGATGAAATATGGATTATTTGACAGATGTCAAAACACTTCCAAACACTAACGAATCCTTAATTTACTGTGCCGCCATTGGGCGTTTTCACGAAGGTATACTTCTCTGAGTTAATTGCAAATCTACTAGATTTCCTCGTGGTAGAATTTTGCTATTCTATTCGTATTCTGACATGTATCCACATTGAAGGAAATCCATCACAGGCATAATCCCCTACCTTCCTAAAAGTCATAACCTTTCTATCAGACGACATTACCTTTGAACATTTTGATTGTGGTTGACGATAATATGTGTTTCCACTTTCTTTTTAACAATTATCTATCAAGAAAGGAATATTTTCCTTCTTCTCAATGTGAAGCCTAAATACAAATTGCTTCAAAGAGATTTGTCTCTCCAACTGAATTAATTCTTCAAATTTTGTTCTCAGTATCTCGAAGAAATTGGCAATGCAAGAGTTTATTTTTCCAGCGGTTTTGTTTCCTGTCCCTTTTAGAAGGCCCTCTTGTGTAATTGTTTGAAGCACTGGCTCAGAGCTATTGTCGATGTAACTTCTTAAACTAATTTCTTCTTCTTCCAGAGTCAGTCTCACTTGCAGTAGACTCCGTCAACCTATTCTCCTCGGTAGGTACAACCGGTCAACATCACTTCGTGGATATCATGTATGATGCATAGTCATTAGTTTTCAATTTTTACGGTCCAGTTTGTCCAGGTCTTCTTTTGTCCAATCTATTATTTGCCGGCCTGGTTGGCCGAGTGGTTAGCGTATCCGCTCTCCAGCCAAAAGGCTTCGGGTTCGACGCCGTGGGCATGGATGTTTGTGATTGTCTGTGAAAATAATAGTGGTGATGGTGGACAGTAGAGGGCGTTGGTGTAGATGAGGTGGTTTGTGGATGAGGTTGAATGGTGGAGACGGAGAGTTGTAGAGTAGGTGTCCCTCCCTCGATGAGTTTTAGGACTCCCTGGAGGTGTCAAAAAAATAATAATAATAATTATGCCAGCTGTGTATCAGATCACTGGTATGGCACAAGAATTCATTATTATTATTATTATTATTATTATTATTATTATTATTAAGAGAGACCTCCAGGCAGCCAGGGACTCATCGAGGAAGACCACATACTACACGCATCAGCTTTCGTAGTTATTCTTGAATTCATCCACACTGCTTGCACTCACAAAATCCAATGGTAATCCATTCCAATCACTCACTACCAGATGAGAAAAAAAATCTAGTCTCACTCCCCTTCTTAGCAGCATTCATTCTGAGCTTCCCCACAATCCATAAACTGAAACATTCCATCAAATGAAATCCTGAATAAACTTTTCAGAAGTTTGTAAGTCTCAATCATATCACCCCTCTTTCTCCTATTTGCTAGTATCTGCATTCTACAAAATTCTGTCTCTTTTCGATAATCAGTGTTCCAAAATTTTGATATCATTTTTAACACTCTCCTTTGTACTCTCTCCACTATATCAGAATCACATTGGAAACCAAGAGACCAGACCTGCACACAAGAGTCCAAGTGAAGTCTTATGAAAGCCTTGTAAAGCGGCAAAATGACATCCTTATCTTTACATATGAAGTTTCGTTTCAGCATTGCAATTATCTTTTGAGTTGTATTTGCAGTCTTTTTCTACATGGCTGCTGAACTTCAACGTCTTATCTACTAACTCTCCAAGATCCCTAGCCTCATCAGTTTCTGCTAGCATAATCCCACCAATATAATACAACACTGGATATCTAAACACGCAAAAGTGAATGACTTTGCATTTACTGACATAGAGCTGACACCCATTTTCCCATGACCACAATTCCAGCCTATTCAAATCATTCTGCAAGTACTGCATATCACAGCATTCCTGATCACCCTACCTATCTTTGCATCATCAGCAAATAACTGTATATCGCTTGTCAAATCCTACCCGATATCATTAATGTACAGACTGAATAACAGTGGACCAAGCACTGATCCTTGTGATACACCACTGGTTACGTTAAATCTTGCAGGCTCACATTTCCCGTATACCACTTTTTGATTTCTGTCAGTTCAGCCATTTTCTTATCCATGCTAATATTCTATAATCCAAACCCACATTCTTCAATATCCCTGCTTGTTAGTGTGTTCTTCAACAATGGCCATACTTATGCACAGACGCACGAAGCTCTAGCTGGGAACCCGTAAAATTAGGGCAAACTTACGGTCCCAAACAATGAGGGAGGGGCCCCAGAGCATTTCTAGCGCCTTGTACCCCTTCCACCTTGGGAAAAGTATAAGTACAGCTCTGTCTTCAACAACCACGTAATCTGGTGTGCTGTTTTGGTTACCTTTGCAATGTGTCCTCTAAACTTTAATCTACAATCATATCTGTCTCTGGCCTCATCAGTTTCCTACAGTTCGGTTAAATCGATATAGTACATAGCTTCTGATTTCTTCTCAAAGTAAATCACCTTACACTTGGCCAAACTAAACTGGCAGCCTTTTATCTTTCCTCCCCCCATACTACTAGTCTGTTTAAGTCTTCATGTACCATTGTTCTTCTCAGTTTATCATTGTCAGCAAACAACTGGATATTTCCTGTCAAATCATTTCCTATATGATTGATAACAAATTAAACAGCAAATGACCAAATGCTGAGCCCTGTGGTACACAACTGGGCATTTGTCTTTTAATGGACTCAACTCCTCCATAAACCACTCTTTGATATCTGTCCATCAGTCACCCTCTAATCCAAATCACTAGATTCACATCCATACCGTACTCCAATATTATGAAATAGAGTTCTATGCAGAATCTTCTCAAATGCTTTTGCAAAGTCTAGCAGTATCACTGAGCAGCCATTTCCCCTATCCAACTCCATTGTTACTTTAAAAAATTTTTTTTTTTAAAGTTCATATCTTTTGATGTTAACTACTGGACTGCTAATGGTTTTATACTAGATACTGTTTGGTTCATATGTTTAATACTATTATTAATTATTATTATGTGTAGGGAGTTCTGTTATATGTGTAAATAAGATATTATAATTATTACCTTTCTGATACATTTCTTACACAATGCTGAGGGCATTTATTTCATTTTATTTTTAATATACGTAATTATAGTGATGTAATAGTAAGTACGTTATTAGCAGTGCATTTGTTATTTTGTTCGCATCTTTCGAAGCTGATTTACGTGGCGTGGCTTTTGTGAAAATGAATAAGTATATAATTTGACTACTTTTTTTCTTTTTTCTTTTTGGCACGTAGCTACTTTAATATTAAGTATTATATTATTGCCGCGCGTGCTGAGTATAGGATACACTTATATGACGCGTTCTTTAAGGCGTCATATAAGTTAGGTTATTCATACTGTATGGAAGAGTGTACTTAATATAAGTTAGGTTCTTCATTCTGTATGGAAGCGTACTTAATAGGTCTGGCACATAGAGCTGACTGGTTGCTTTTCGATATGGATTTTCATAATGACTCGTAATGCATGTTATATGATGAGGTCTTATTTGATATGGTATTGTTACTGTTGTTCGGTATTTTCTGGAAAAGTAGTGTCTTAGCATGATAGCCTAAGATCTGGTATATTCAGAAGTTATGTATTATAGTTCGGATTAATGTAATAATAATAATAATAATAATAATAATATTTTTGAATATTTGTCAATATTAAAAATGATATGGTTTGATTGGATACAAATCGCTTCTTTTTTTCTTTTTTTTTAACACCACGAATGCACACACAGTTTGCGTTTTCTAAAACAAAAACTTCAGATTTGGATGAACATCTGATAAACTAACAGACTAGACTAGAATGATAAAGTAAAATGGAACTTTATCATTCACTTCTCGCCGAAAGAGGGCGGTAGGGGATTCGGACATCAATGAATTTGGTTTACGCGAGATTAAAAACCGTTGCAATACAAAGATGGCTGATAGTAACACGCCAAGTAGGCATGAGAAAAGTTTGGGTCTTCTTACTACGAAGTTTGTTTCGTTATTACAAGAAGCAAAAGATGGAGTTTTGGATCTCAAAGTGGTAATTTCCCTTCTGTTCATGTTTAATGTTTAAATATTAATAAAAATGTTAGAAATGACTTGGGAACGCGTTAATACACATCACTGTGAAACGCCGACAACGAGATGTGAAGTTATATGTAACGTGTTTTTGCATTTAAATATAACTGTCATTGTCTTTATTCTTCTCGTTAAGAAAGGGCATGTGAAAGGCGACAATTCTGGTGTGATATGTTAGTCATGAAACAGCAAATTCGTGTACATGTGCCTACATTTATCTGCGTAATTGTTGGAGATGCTTAAGGAAAAAATATTATATTTGTGTATTTAAATTTTATTTTATCTATTTATTTATTTTTTGCTCATTATATTTCTATTTTTGGCCCCCCCCACCACACACACACACACACACATGTATTTATATATAACTAGATCAGGTAAAAGTAAAGTTTTCTTTGATTGTTTGCAGCAATAAAAATCAGGACTGGAACATCATATATTAAAAAGATGCTCATTTATGGAAAACTGATTAAAATAACTTGCATTATTTCAATTGCATTGTCATAGAGTATATATCTCTTTAGCATTATTCACCGTAATTACCATTAAATAATTGAGTTTGTAGGATGACTTGATGAAAATAAATTAATCAGTAATACTAGATCATATAAAAACTTTACATAAAAATTAAAAATCTTCTCAATTTCAGATTTTACTTTTTGAGAAAATGTTGCTGGAATTGAATGTTAGCAAGTGCATTTGCTGTATAATGATGTTAATCATATGAAAAAGTTAATGTAAATTTAATCTTACTTGTTATAACAAAGTGATTTTCCTAGCATGCCTTACTTTTTAGAATAATATTCACATCATAGTCATGTGTTATTTATCTAATGTGAACTCTATTGTTGTTGTAGGTATGCTATAGGCGGATTAATTTGATAATGTGAATTTTTTTTAACATCAGAAATTTGTTATCTGTGAATCAGAAAAAGTAAAGTAAAGGAAGCTTACAGTATTTAGCCATGATGCATTAATGGAAAGGATAATTGAATCTGGAATAGAAAAATTTCAGGAATGTTTTCCATTGCACTACGTGTTACTATTGATCATGTTGACACAAGAAACTTCATTACTAATCAAAATAACCAGGTGTTTTGAGCTGAAGCTTAGACCATCTTCAGTATGGGTGACAACTCAAAAATGGTAAAACACTGGATTTCATCAGTGAGAAACTAATCTAACTATATGCTAGATTAGTCACAGTACAGTAGATATAAAATTGATACATGTACAAAAAATAAAGTACAGTTAAAGGATAAGACTTTCCCAAATTTTTAGTAGGAAAATGCAATCATTATAGGTCAAGTTGGGGCACTGTCAATGTACTTTACTTCAGCACTGTTAAGATAAGCACTCTCATTTGAATGGCATTTATATAGATCCTCAGCCAGAAGATTCTGGGTCAGTGTTTACATGCTGAGCAAGATGAAAATCTTTTTAAATAGAGGATGAAAACCGATGTTCCTACATTCTTTTCTCAAAGGAGCTTCTATTTGTCCAAAATATGAGCGAAGGCATTAAACAAAAGACCTGGTAAAACAACTAGGATTTTAGCAGAAAAGACTGCTAAAATCCTTGATGGATGGTAGCATGGATTAGAATTTATTGACAGGAAAGAAAGTTGCATAAAGTTATACTCTTTCAGGATCTTTGCAGTTGGTTCAGATTCCAGCAGTAAGGGACAGGAATTTTACATACAGAATTGGTGATCTTAGGAACAGGCTTGTATCTATTATATACTGGATCTTCTTTCAGTTGAACTACTTCTGCCACATGATTCTTATTCTAGGTTAAGGTGAGAAGGGTCAGAACAAATGATGTGCTCTATTGAAAAACATTTTAATAATGCCAATTTAGTTGTATATCAGCAAACAGAGGTATCTTTACAATATACTAAAGTCATAACCATGTAGAGCAGAGAGTGAGAAGTGGATCCAGTAAGTTTATCATTATCCTTTTTCACAATGAATGCGATTCAGAGGTATAGGTGATCTTGGTTAGGAATGAAAAAAAGGTCAGCTTCAGGATTTGGCTATATAACAAAATCCACAACCTGAAAATAGGGTTGCATCTGTATGGAAACATAGTCAAGATGTTCCAGGTAAAATTTGTTAAAGAGGGGAGATGGACTGCCCTTGGTAGTAGTATCCTTGATGTCAAAAAAAAAAAATCAGATTTTTTTTATTATAAATGAGTGGGAATTGGCAATGCAAGAGTTTAAGAGCCTTGATAGAAAGCTTGCTATGCAATATGTGGTAGTGCATTCTACAGTTGGTCTGAGGAACACCTTTATGTATTTTTGATAGATCATAGAAACAGTGGTTACTATCAAAATGAATTCAATTTCTTGATGGCATCCTTGGCCCAGTTGATAACTTCATCTGGTACTAAATTCAGTCTTGAGTAGTATAGAGACAACTTCAAGCTGTAGTTTATTGGCATCATCACCAAACAGACAGAAAGCAGGTTACACTCAGTGTTAGGAAGGAAATCTAAAACAGGAATATTTATGGGAACTGTGGAGTTGTGTTCTTTAACTAGAATAACTGTTTTTATGGGAGTAAGATGGCTCCCAGAGATGTTGATTATTCATAGATGTGTTGACTCACTTGGTGCACATCCTACTTTTTATAAAATTGGCATAATTAAAATGCTTCTCAATAGAACACATCATTTGCTCAGATCCTTCTCGCCTTAAACTAGAAATACTATCTGAGAAATCATTCAGCAAAATGGCTTCATCCCAAAGGAGATCCAGTACATAATAGATACTTATAAGTTTATTCTTAACAACTATAACCCTCTACACAGTGTGCCTGTTCTTTATATTTCTGCAATCTAAACCAATTGCAATGATCCCACAAAAGGTATAACTTTGTGTTTACTTTTTTCACTGTCAATGAATTTTCCATGTTACCTTCCACCAGGATGAGTAGTTTCCTGTTGCATTATTTTTGTTGTTAGAATAACAACAATCTTTTGGAGCAGCACATAAAACTTGGATTTTTATTATGGGAGCTGCATTTTTAGCCAAAAGCAGTAAAGGTACAAAGTTCAAATCCAGATATTCAAAAACCAAGCTAGTCACAAACCAGTAATTTTAAAAATATAGCCATCGCTAAAAAGGTACAAAAACAAGATGAATCATACCATTCTACTAGCAGCTATACCACTGAGAATATTGCTAACAATTACTGACAGTTATTGAGAAAAATAAGGATTTAGTCACCTAGAATTTACAGATTTTTTTTCAGTTTTCATTTGTTATGTCCTAATTGTTATATAGGGTTATCGCAGTAGCCTATTACACTATTTTCCTTATCAGTTTCCTACCAACAACTCACGCTTTGCATCCTGCCAAAGAGGAAAGTACAACTAGTTTTTTTTTTTTTTTTCAGTCTGTTTATTTTTGTTCAGATATGTGTTGTCCAGAAACTGGTATTTTTAAGTAGCCTGGATTTATGGCCTTATATACCAGTAACTAATTCACCTCTTGTGTTAAATAATCAGAATATAGTTTTACCAGCATTTTCATTATATGATAATTAATATTCTTTTTAATATGTATTATTATTGAATAAGTGTATGATGAAATGTCAGCATTCCAAGGTAATTTTAAAAATCGATCAGGAGATAAATGATAATGTAGTCAACTATATGGATGAGTAGCATTGATATAATTGACTATATTATCTCTGATTTACTCGTACGTAAACTCTGATTTTTCATCCGGTATATACAGACAAATCAACCCTAGTACCCATGCAATTTACAGACAATATATATTTCTTGGAAATAAATTGATGGATACACCCCATGGGCAAGGTGCATTGTCCCACATAACGAGTCACATCTTTGTAGCTGATATAAATTGGATATGATGCTCCCAAGTCAGTGCAACTATGTCCAGATGAAGTGGCTGCAAGAAGGGAACTGACAGATTTTGAGAGGCATTGTGATAGGATGCCATATTGCAGGCCTATCTGTTCAGCAAATTATTGACAAATTGTGCCATCTCAGATCAACAATCAGTGATACCATACTGAGATGGAAGTGCAGAGAGTGCTACCTGCAATGGATGACCCATCACACTCACCGAACATGACCGTAGGGTGCTACAAAAGATACTATGGAAAAACCCCATTCATCTGCCAACTGTTGAATGTAGAGTTGTGGGATCAATTGGAATCTGAACAAAAATATTCAGATACGAGGCTTATTCCATGATTGGATTGCAATATGCAAGTCCCAGCTATCTGAACTAACATGCAGTATCATTTTCAGTGTCAACCTGGTTGGTTGAGTGGTTAGCGTACTCGCTTTCCAACCAACAGGCTGTGGGTTTGAATCCCGCTTCAGGCATGGATTTGTGTGGTGCAGTATGACCTTCATTGTCCTTGCATCATTAAAACCATAAATCACCGTCGCTGTCTTCAGTAGTGCAAAGTCCATGTACAGTTAAACATAGAAGCTCGGAAAGCTGTGTTATGGAGCAACAAATCACGCTACACCCTCTACTGAACAGATGAATATGTGTGTGTATAGTGGATGCCAAGTGAATATTCTTACCAGAGTGGATAACCCCAGCTATGAAATTCAGAGGTGGCAGTGGGATGGTATAGGCCTGTTTTTCCTGGGTTTGCCTCAGACCTCTGATTGTGGCACCACAAACACTGAACTCAGAGAGCTATCCGAACATTCTGGACAGTGCAATGCTTCCTACTTTGTGGCCTTTCTTCAGAACCGATGCTCATGTCCACAAACCATGCAGTTAGAGCAGCAGCCTTATGACATGCTGCACTATTGCTGAAAGACAATGGTCAGTTCTCTAGAAAGGTCACAAAATAGGAAGCATTACATTGTCCAGGATGTTCAGATAGTTCTCTGAGTGAATATAGTCGCAAAGTCAGTCAGCACTCTATTTGACTGGCCTCCACAGACCCCTGATCTGAATCCTGTTGAACATCTGTGGGATGAAGTAGAGTATTGGCTGAGTTAAGGGATCTCACTGTATGCCTATAGGAAGAATGGTCCAAAATTCCCATCGATCGCTATCATATGCTTGTAGAAAGTATGCCCTGTAGGATTGCTGCAGTTGTCAGAGCAAAAAGAGGTCCTACATCTTATTAAGGTGGATGCAATGGTTGTTTGTTCCTCACACTATGGTGTCCATTGACTTCTTTCCAAACAGTGTATATATTAACACATGCCCCCAACCCCACACATACACACACACAGGATTTATATTTAACTAGGCTAAGAAGTTTAGTAATGGGTAAAGAATAATAGAAATGTATACAGCAAGTTTCCTTTCCCTTTCATCATTTTATTTTATTTTTTCCATGTGTATTTCATCATTGTAATTGAAGACCTTTTTGCAAAAAAGAGGAGTCAGCTCCATTTGTTTGCATTAATTGAGTTATAGTTGCACTATAACAAAAGACTGTTTAAAAAAAAAAAATACTGAATAGATTGGTATGAGAATAAGGCAGCTCCAACCAGTGGTGCACCTCGAAGGGAGGGCCCCTCCCTCCCAAAGAAAGGGGGAAAAACACTAGAAAATTTTCCAAAAATCTTTTCCTAATTAAAATTCATTTTTTTATTTATGTTGTGTTGTGTCTTCTATTTCTGTACTACTTATGAATTAGCGATCATTGCAAATGCTCAGTCATAGGTTGTATGCGGTATGTATTGCGTATTCTCAAATTGTTGACCCATTCCCCCCCCAGATTAAATCCTGAATGCACTACTGGTTCCAACAAGCATTGTTATGATGGTAGTACTTGCACTCTACAACTTTGCAATTAATATTCACAATTTCTTCTAAATATTTCATTATAATTTTCATAAAACTATGTTGTTTGATATTTTATGATATATTCCAATGTAGTAATAAATATTTTTGTAACAACATTGTGTTATTTATTTTAATTATTTACTTTAGATTAGCATATTTGGCACAAAGTGGCCAGCTCCAAATTTTGAAAATTCATCCAACTGAGGAAAAAGGATTTTACATTACTAATACTGCTCGAATGTGTATTCTTATGTATCTTATATGTTGGCAAAATATTTCAAATAACAGTCTAAAAATATTTTTTTCAAATAGCTTTTACTTTCCAAAAGTTGATAAAATTAGACTTCTCCTTTCTTTTACAGTCTTCAATAAGTGTCTTCTCTCTCTCTCTCTCTCTCATTACATAAGTAAATTCAGAAAATGAAAGTTTCACCAGCTTTTTCTAGTATACTAAGAGCACTGTGTAAAGATAATGATTACCCACAAATAAACATGAAACTTAAAATTTATAAAAATGTTTAACATTTAGAGAGATAACTAGCATATTTTCTTCCTATTTGGCAAGTAATGAATAAAATATTAACTTCTGAATTGTTTTCTTAATTTGTTGTTTAGGCTGCGGATACCTTGGCTGTTCGGCAGAAAAGGCGAATATATGATATAACCAATGTTTTAGAAGGAATTGGACTAATTGAAAAGAAATCTAAAAACAGCATTCAGTGGAAGTAAGCTTTTTTTATTTAACAATTTTCTTATATGGCATATTCAGATTTTTGCACTAGAATTATAGGAATGAACAAGACATTTTGAAGTAGAATATATATTCATGATAGGAACTAAGCATTTTTTTAATTAATACTAGCAGTACAAAGTACTGATGTCATGTAAACCTATAGTACATTAGTATTGTAGGTCCAGAAACCAAATACATAAATTTTAAGGGCCGCTTCAAGCCACCAATAAGTTAGTGGTCTCATACCATGTGATGAAATTTCTTCCATTTAAAATTGCTGAAACATCCATATCCATGGCAGGATTCAAACTTGTAGCCTGTTGGTTGATCATCATAGCCTTAGTTGCTTCAACTATAAATTCAAAACAAGCAGACGATTGTTTGGTGAGCAAATACATTAACAACTTAGCCAACTAGCCAGCAATGAATCTTATTTGCTATATTTTACTACATGATATTCTTCATTAATAAAATGAACTGGTTTCGACCTTTATTGAGGTCCCATCAGTGGGAGCCAGTTCAATAAAGGTCGCCATAATGCATATCTTTATACATGTCCACAAGGAGATGTGCTTTGCATTATGGGATACTAAGGCGAGTGATGTGAAGTCATACCACCTTTACGAGTTGCCCCAGTCCTGAAAGTACTTCAGGCACAAACTTTGTTTCCTTACACTTGGATAAAGCATTAAACCAAGTATATAATTTCTTGCTATCGTTAATTTAAAGTTAGTAAATTACTAAGGCATGACCAACCCTTAACAAAACTATCTTGCTCCTCATATAGTATCGTGTTCTTATTCACCCATTCTTGAATTTTCTTTTTGACCAATTTTTCCAGTACTTTTACCACCACTCCTGAGATACTGATTGGTCTATAATTTGCTCGTGCAATTATAGAATCTCCCTTATGCAATGGAGTTATTTTGCCCTCTTTCCACTCCCATGGAACTCTACCAGACCTGAGACTTAAAGAGCCTGGTTAGAGGCATTGCCAGTTCCCTTGCACATTGTCACAAAACCCGAGCTGATATCTCATTTAATCCTGCAATTGTATTTACATTGAGATTCTACAGTATCCTAAGAACCTCCAATTCATCTTTTTCCACATCAGTCTGTCACATATCTCACAGCTATAACTTTACTTGGATGATATACCCTTGCAAAGTGGTCACTCAGTAACTTAACTATTTTATCTACTTCTGCCATCACTATCAGTACTTATTTAGGTTAAACTTCCATAGTCATTCTTCCTCTTACTTGTTGCATAATGAAAAAACTCTTTGGGATTTCTTTTGGCTCTCAGCTAGATTCTTCTCAAAATCTGATTTTGCCTTCTTTGCCATGCTGGTCACCTTTCTTGTCTGAGCCTTGTACTGTTCATGTGTTTGCTGGTCACCATTCTCCTTATATACCCTCCACAGTATTTTCTTCTTCTGCAGCTCATGCTTAATGATATTACTCACCCATCTAACTCCTACCAGATTAACCCTCCTTACCTTAGGTATACACTTTAATATTGCTTCCTCTAGATGTTAGTAGTGCATGGGAGAGTTGCACCTCTAAATGCAACGCTCCCATGCACTACTAACATCCTTCCCTTGCAGGGTTTTATGCCATGGCACAGATTCCAGCTTCTTCCTAAGCTTATCATAATCAGCTGCATTGTAGTTCCACATATGCTCCTTCTTGACAGAATATTCCTCATGTTTTACATGAGGAATATTCTGTGAAGGTAGCAATGTTATGGATAGCTGTTCTGATCCTGTGACCATGTCCAGTACTCCTACACCCTGAGTTTCTCCCCCCCCCACCTCCATCACATGCTGCCTCAAGTAATTATCTCTTAGTAGGTATATAAATTCCATTTCCTTCTTGCCATGTGATCTTTCTTCCTTCCAGTCTATATCTCTGTAGTTGAAGCCCTCCCCCATGATAATCACTCAACCTGCACTCATTGTACTAATTTGCTGATGCATGCCTTCCAGATAATCCGAGGAATCCCCTAGCCTATAGTAACAACCAAGTGAATATTTTGTCTTACTGGCTTTGATCTCACACCAGATTGCTTCAAATGCACATCCACCTTCCTGTCTGTCTCCTATTCTTTTTGGCTGCAATTCATCTTATATCATCAGCAGTACCCTGATCTCCTTTATATCTTCTCCACGTTATCTGAAAATAAAAATACTAAAACCCTTCACATTCTGTCCCTGTAACTATATCATCTGCTGTTAGCTAAGTCTCACTAATGTCTATAACTTTTAGCAGAATCCATACTGCTAGTTACTGATTAGTTGGTATGTCTCTAGGTGGTTCAAGAGTTGGTTGTTGATGACCTTCTCCATAATTTTAGAGAGAACAGAAGTTAGAGAGCAATTGGGTTGTTGGTTGACTTTTAGCATCTTTCTTTTGGGATGGACTGGATGTGGACCTATTTCCATGTTGTAGGATAGATGCCAGTTGAATAGAATAGATTGAAGAGGTGATACTGGATAGGTGTTAGTTCTGGGACACAATTTTTTAACACAATAGGTGGAATACCATCAGGACCAGGTGCCTTGTTTATGTTCAGGTTATTAAGGATTCCTCACATTTCTTTTTGTTGGAGGATTATGGGAAGAACATGAAGGGAGCTGTTATTGGTGGAGTGGAGGGAACTTTGTCCAGGTCATCAATGCAGGAATTGGAGGAGAAGTGTGATGCCTGTAAGTTGGCCTTGTCTTTAGGCGAGGTAACCACAGTACCATCTGGGAGTAGTGGAAACCTGGGTGGGCAGAAGTTGCAACCAATGGCCTTGGCAGGGGACCAGAAGAAGCGACTGCCATTTGGGCAGGAGGTGAGTTTGCAGCATTTGGCCCTTTCAAAGTCTGCCTTGGACTTTGTGATGATTCTTTTACAACTGTTGCGAGTTGCAGAGTGGGCAGCTGGAGATTTGGTCTTGGGCCATTCATAGTAAGCAGAGGTTTTTTTTCTTTAACAGCATTGGCACACTATTGAGAACCAAGGTCTGGATGGTGGCTAAAAATTTTGAGTGAAATAAGGGATGAAAGTTTTCATTCCTGTGAGAATGATTTCTGTTATTCAGTCTGAGTAGGTGTTTGGATCAGAAGAACTGAAGCAGTAGTCGGACCATGGGAAGGAGCAATAGAAGTCATAGAGGTCCTCCCAGTTGGCATTCTTGTAATGGCAAAGGACATGAGACTGAACTGGTGGGTAAAGGTTGTTCAGTGGCATAAGAGACTTGTATGAGGTTGTGGTCTTAGTTATCAAGATGAGAACTGACAACCACAGTATACCTAGAAGGGAAGCTTATTAGGAAGAGGTCAAGTGTGTTGGCAAATTGGAGGGGGGTTGTCAGGTATTCTGTTAGGAAAGATTGATGATCTGACATAGGTCATTGCTGATGGCAAACACGGCATCCCTGTCTGCTTGATCAGTGAAACTGAAGAAGAGGATCCAGTATGAGTTGTGGACATTGAAATCCCCAAGAAGGATGACCTCACTGTTGGAGTATTTTGACTGCAGAAAGTTGAGCTTTAGAGAGAGAGAGAGAGAGAGATAGTTGAAGAGGTCAGAGTGGTTGACGGAATTTGGAGAGTGATAGAGAGAGAGAGCATATGAAAAGGGCAAGCCGATTTGGTAGAGTAATTTTGTGCCAACTCAGATTTGAGGGTACAGCTGCAAAGCAATTTCTCCAGGCCAGCTACTAGATAGTATACTTGCCCAAACCTGATGGTAAAATGTCTGGAGGCTTCTCAATCAGCTGGCAAAATAATCCTGCTGCTGCTTGCTCTGCCAGGTTGTACCTGAAGTGAGTTGGAGTATAGGCAGGTAACACTTCTAAGGCTGTTCATGGATTGGATTGGAATGGAATCTAGGCATTGTAGCAGCTAGATACATAATCAGTCACCTCTGCTATGTAATTTTACAATGTTTCACCATGAAAGACAACCAAATAAATACCTTTGATTTTTAAAAAAAAGAAGAAATATACCTCCAAAAAATCCAAAATAGCATGGTACATTAAAATCATCCATTTTACCAACATCCAGAACATCATTACAAACATTAATGATATGCACCACCACTTGACAGGCATTAATATGCAATCTATTTCTTAACCAAACCCCAGCTGTCATTTTTAGGTTTTTCAACTAAAAATGGATTAGTTGGTCTCTTACTAAAATGACAAGGTGTTTTCTCCCAGAAAATTCACTATTTAGCATGTTACACTGGATGAATTTTTAATCCTATACAACTTTCCAGAGAATACATGCAACTAAGACATTAATATAATTCCCTCATAGCATTAATTACTGTGGCTGTAATGGCTGCCAAACGTATTTCAGTACAACTATAGTTGTACTGAAATTTGTATAGTTGGATTACTCACAATTATTTCCATGCAGCTGGAAATTATGACAAATAAAAACAGAAACAAATAAAACAAATTATGTTTTATTTGTTTCTGATATTCTTACTCTTCTCTACTTATTAGTAAAAGATCTTTGGATTGATCTTAACATTCCTAGCTGGCTAAAATTCAAATTTTGCTTTATAGTCTTTGGTTAGAAATTTATCATGCTGCTTAACAAAATTAACAAACACATTTACAAAAAGTTTCATGCAATGTGTGATGGAAATGTGTACAATAGAATAACAATGAAATGAGGAAACAGCGAGCAACATTGTCCAGGTATAAGGGACATAAGAGCATACGAGAATTCTCCCCCAAAAAAAGATAACATTACAGAAGTCAACACAGTATGCTTGAAATATGGTCACATAACATTACTATGGTGTATGATCCCCCCCCCCCCCCACTAACAGTTAAACAGGCCTGACAGCAGTGGACCAAGTTTAGTATAATGGTGCCAATAGGAATCTATGGCAATAAATCCCATTCTTCCTCCAGAACAGACTTTAATTCACTAAGTTATTAAGACTGGGTCTCGGTGTGCAGTGCAGTGCAGTGTCCAAGAGTATCCCACACATGGTCAGTCCGATTTAAGTCTGTGCTTGCCATGCCAGTTGTTAAATATTTTCACTTTCAAGATACTTCACTATTTGAGTCCTTTGGGCAGTGGCATTGTCATGGATGGTAAAAAAATCTGGGCTAAGCCCTTGCAGAATTGCACATGGGGTTCAAGGATCTGTTCTCAGTACCTCTGTGCAGTTACAGTATCTCTATCAAAAACATGAAAGTGGGTGCAGTTGTCATTCTTTCTCCCACATGAGAACTGCCTCCACCATAAGTGTACCTTTTTCTGATGGAGGAATAGTGCTTCAATCCTCATTCTCTCCAGAACAAACATCTAGAATCTATTTGTAGACTAAAGTAGGACTAATCAGATAACAGAACTTTTGTTGCCCCATTTGTTGGGGCTCCAAGTCGAATGTTCATTACACCAATTTTGACACCATATTCTGTGGTGCTTTGTAGTTAATGAGATGCAAACCACTGGCTTTCCTGTGTAAAGTCCACTTGAATTGAGTCTTCTTAACCCAGTTTAGTTGGAAATGTTTTCACTTGTGGCAGAGCAGCCTGAGGAGATGGTTGGTGGCAGGACATTGTAGGGTTCCATCTTGCTGTTAGATCCAGATAGTGGTCTTCTGATTGATGTAGCTCTTGGGTGACCTTGGCTGGCTCATCTTGTAGTGGTTCCTGTCTCCTGAAACCGCATCCATAATACTAAGATGATACTTAGTGACACATTAAACCAAAATGCCGCCTTTGTCTGTGACTGGCCAGCTTCAAGTCATCCAATAGCTTGTCATCCTGAAAGTAGTACTGGAGATGTGGTTTACTCACTGAGCAAACCAAAAAAAATGGACTGAAGTGGAATAGTCAAAAATGCAGTCTGTATTTTTATAGGCATCAGTAATTTGCATTATGTGGACCTGTTGAGTGATAGATCAATTTCTATTGGATATTCCAAGTGATGCTCTTGGAATTTGCATGCCAGAATGCCTGTTTTATCAGATATTTACTTTTGTAGACAATTAAAATATTCATATGAAAAACATTTTATTTAGTTAAATTTTTGTTGTGCAGTTTTTTTTTTTTTTTTTTTTTTTGTGCTTAAGATTAGATAATCCAGAAACCTTGATATAAAAACAAAATATAGAACTTTTTCAAGCTACCTGTGATAATTGGGGTGTTAGTCTTACACTGATTGGTGAAATTCACTTACCACCTTAAAGGCATTCACAAAACATCATTGCCTATGGTAAGATTCAAACCCACAGCCTTTTGATTGGAGAGTGAATAGGCTAACTACTTGAACAACCAGACTAGTATGGCTACTTAATATTTCATACTGTTTGTCACTTATACTTAATATGATAAAATGATTTGCCATATCCCTTCTTTTTCCATATTTTTTTTCTTACAGTACTGTGAATTTGAATATTCATCTAACCAAATCCAGATTTCTTGGAATAAACTATACCTATATATCTTAAATTATATAAAATGTCTTCTATCTGCCATTATGTATCAGTGTCATACCCTTTCAATAGCCCCCCTCCCCCCAATTAATTCTTAATTCCTTTATCATTCTCTCAAAGTTAGCTTTCTTGAAATTCTTCCCTGAAACTTGCTAATTATCACTTCTCTCCTTAGATTTAATTACTTAACCAATGTTAAATATCACGAGTGACAATGATAATTTAACCTTGGCTAGGTAATCAGTTTTAAATAGAACTCCTTATTAGGTAATTAATGATTCACCACTGATTTCTGTTATGAAATCCAAGATAGTTTTCTCTCTGTTAAGTTCATGCTTTGCTTCAGATAACTGTTACAAAACTCCTCTGAAAAATGCATTTGTAATATACTGTTTCATTCTTCAAAATCAATATCTTCATTATTAAAATCTCCTATTTCATTAAGCATTTGATCCATTAAATCATTGTTTTTCATTCATTGCAACACCCAACTGTACAGCTCCATGCTTGGAAACTGTTCACTTGAGTCGATTAATACTGTCTGAAACTCCTCCTATTATGGATCTAAATCTTTCATGATAAGCAATAACATATTTCCTCTTTAATGTTGAAATTTAAAGTTCTACCAGTTGATAGTTCTGTTTGCGATAGAGATGTCTTACCTTCACACATTGCAATTCAGAGATCAACTCAGTAAATATTACATGCTGGTAACTAATAGAATAAATGTTTTTTTTTTTTTTTTTTTTTTTTTTTTTTTTTTTTTTTTTTTTTCCAGTTAAATCTTGAATATTCAATACACTATTTGTATTTAAACTGTTTCTTAATCCATGGATGAAATGTTTACATATTCATATTAAAATATAAATGAATAATTTTTAAACAGTATTTACATTAGTTTATGTTGGGCTCTGAAACTAGATAGCCCATTACATTACCTGTCAGTATATTTATTATTTTATGAATCACTATCATTCCTAAAAAATAAAAAAAAAATGGGGAAGAGGGGGCAATACCACAGTTATTATCTCTAAAGCATGATGGGCTAACTTCTGGGAATGCAAAAGACAAATGACTTCAGAAAACATCAAGAAAAAATGACTTTCCTATACTTTACCCTAAAGAACATCAACATTTCTGAGTTATAAACTTTCTAAGTATATTTATTTTTACCAAGTAATACTAACTAAATTATGAGAAATATGAAATTAGTTTTTAATAATAAAAAAAAGCTGTTTATTGTATTAATATCATTTAATGCATTTATGACAACTTACAGTGTTATTTATTATATTTAGAGCAACAGCTGGCTGTTTTTCTAGAATCAGTTTGCTTTGTGAATGGCAAACAGCCTATTTATTTAGGTTGTTTTTGTTTTATTATCCTCAGAGGTGCTGGACCTGGATGTAATACAAGGGAAATCTCTGATAAACTGATTGCAATAAAGAAGGATCTGGAATTTTTAGAGGAGAAGGAAAAAGAATTAGATCTTCATCGTTCTTGGGTTCAGCAGAGCATTTGCAA
The DNA here is from genome assembly GCF_054136105.1 of Typopeltis vanoorti. Taxonomy (NCBI): domain Eukaryota; kingdom Metazoa; phylum Arthropoda; class Arachnida; order Uropygi; family Thelyphonidae; genus Typopeltis; species Typopeltis vanoorti. The sequence goes on along the minus strand of NC_143557.1, from coordinate 99,166,122 downwards.
TATTACAGAAGAACCAATAAATCGCAAGTTTTCTTTTGTCACTCATGAAGATATATGTCAGTGTTTTGAAGGTGACACCCTCCTTTCTGTGGAAGCACCTTCTGGTACTCAGTTAGAAGTTCCAATGTCTGATGAGGTGTGAAAAGTTTTTATTAACTACTTAGTATGAAGATTAATTATGTGTTCTAAATTCCAGTTGCCATTTTATATATATTTACTTATGATTTTGTCATCATGCTATATAATTTTGATTTTCTCACATCTAAGGTACATAGTAACCTAAACTTAATTCGCTTTATCTTAATATGTATGTCTTATTACCTGGGTAAATGTGGTTGATAAATATGTTAGTTTACCAATTCTCTGCATGTGAAATAAGTAACTCTTAGGCATAGCATATTGAAACTGCAAAAGTACATAGGTTACTATGACAGCACTACATGATTAAGTTTACATTATTATTAATCTCCTATCAACAGTTTTCTTCCAAATCAATCTATTACTTATGAGCACTCCAATATTGTCATATCTAACATTCCATGCTTTTAAGGACTTTCTGACAATCAATCCACCTAGAGCTTGGTCTTTCTCTGTCTCTCACAAAACAGATGTTTGATGCCTGCCATCCTGGCAGGTATCAAACATTTGTTTTGCTAACCTTTCTTAACTCATAACTCATTCTATTTAAGTGACCATACCACTTTAGATTAGCTATGTTGCACATTCTTGAATACGAATAATGTCAAGTTCCTTTCTAATATTTTCATTTTATAATGATTCTGCCATTGTTATTAGTTCACTCCCTAATTTTTCTCAGAATCCTCATATCTATGGTCACTTGTCTTTGATCTAGTGCTTTATTTCTAACCAAGCTCTCAGATCCATAACTTAAAACTGGTTTTAAGTTATGGGTCTGAGAGCAGCATACAAGAACACTCTTGTATGCTGCTAGTTTGGCTAATTTCTCTCTTAATCCATATATATTTTTTCACTTGGCTACCCATCATGCCAGTTTTGCTTATTCTGTTGTCTATTTCCAGATTTAACCTGCCATCTTCACTAAAAACTAAAAGCCGAAGTTTTCTATGCTTCTGCCTATTTTCATAGTTTTTGTTATTGCTGATTTTCATGCCAAATTTGTTATAGCTGTTATTCAATGTAGTTAGTGAATCCTGGAGACTGGTACTAGATGTTTTTAGGAGTTACAACATCATCTGCATAAAGCAAAGAGCTAAGTTTGAAATCTTCAATTCTAATATCATGCTTGATGCTACTTTCTTTCATAATGTGATCCATATAGATCAGGCATGTCAAACTCCTTTACCTCCAAGGTCCAAATTAAGAATTATACATCAAGCCCCGGGCCGCAACAGAAAAAAAAATCTTGAAATAAAGAGAAAACAGATTTTTTAATATTAACATTAGAGTATATAAGTACAAAATACAACCATGTTACAAAAATACATATAAAATATAAAGTTTACATATTTAAATAAAATTATGCATATAATTTTTTTGAAGAAACTTGACAACATTTTTCATTAACGAAATCTTCAAAATTTGGTTGAATTTGTTGAGCTGTATTATTTTCAATATTGCTTGCACATGCTGTTCTGTTAATCTTGATCTTTCCGCAGTTTTATTATTCTTTAAAGTTGAAAATAGTTGTTTGCATAAATATGTGCTACCAAACATAGATAAAGTACTCCTAATTGCACATAACACACTGGGGTATCGATCGACTGATAAATAATTATAGAACTATAGAATTCCAGCATCCATATATTTTTGTTTCAATCCGGAATCGCACTGAATTTCGATTAATTCCAACTGTAAATTGTTATCAACAATTTCAACATCAATCGATAGAGGAGAAGTAAATAGGTGAAACTGATTTTCATATTTCTTAAAATCTAAATATCTTCTTTCGAATTAATTTCCTAATAAATTAATTTGATTAGCATATTCTGAAAATTTCAATTTCGGTGATTTTTGTAATAATGATTGACAACATTCAAAATGGGATAAATTTTCATTTTGAATTTGTTTTTGCCAAAGTATTCTGTTTGAAAATGTTAATATTGTCAAATAACATGGTAACTACTTGATGTTTGCCTTGTAGCTTAAGATTAAGTTGACTAAGGTGACTTGTAATGTCAACTGAAAAAGCCAGGTGCTTTATCCATTGATCATTTTTTAATATTTCACATTCATAATTTTTCTGTTCTAAAAAAAAATGGTAATTTCGTTCAGCAATTTGAAGAATCTCTTTAAAACTTTATGACTGGAAAGCTATCTAATTTCTGTATAATAAGGTAGATCGCTATATTCACTTTCTATATCTTCTAGAAAGTTAACTAAATTGGCAATGATTAAGCCCACGTGCATGAATATAATTTACAGTTTTACTGACATTTTTAGGACATGTCCAATATTTAAAACTTTGGAGCATAGTGTTTGCTGATGAATAATACAATGAAAATGTTGAAAATTATTATTACCTTGTTCTTTGCATTTTTCTTTTAAATTTGTAACAACTCCTTTAACAACACCAATTGTGGCAGGAGCACCATCAGTTGCAAGACAAACTAGCTTTTTTGTGGTAAATTGTATTCATTCAAAACTTCCATAAGAGTGTCAAAAATTTCAACTCCATTGGTTGTATCGTGCATAGCAATAATTTCTAGAAGTTCTTCACTTACCTTTAAGTTCATATCACATCCACGAATAAAAACAGCCAGCTAAGCAATATCCTATACATCTGTACTTTCATCAATTGCAAGGGAATAGGTCTGAAATGTTGGAATTATTGATTTTAGTTGATTCCTTAAGTTCCTGGCTATACCATCAATTCTGCTAGCAATGATATTTCGAGATAAGCTTATATTTTTAAATTTCTTTAATTGATCGGGACACAACACTTCAACTGCTTTAATAATACATTTGCGAAGACTTGCTTCGCAAATGTATTATTAAAGATTCAGACTTGCTTGCAATTAAATGTAGTAACAAATAACTGGTTTTTACCGTAGCTCTATCTTCAATAGGTTTGGTAAATACACTTTGTTGATTTTGAAGTGTCAACTTTCATCATCATCATCATCAAATTCCTACCCTCAAGGGGGGGGTGTACAGGATATGATAGTACTACATGAAAAAAATTACATCATTAATAACTTCCTATCTACAATTTTCCTCCAAATCAGTCTGTTACTTGTCAAGACTCCAACATTATCAGATCTTATATTTCTACCGTCTAAGGCACACTTTGTACCGTATCAATCCACCTATATCTTGGTCTTCCTCTGGGTCGTTTTGTTGCCAACCTGGCAGAGAACACTTGTTTTGCTAATCTTTCTTTGCCCATTCTGTTTAAGTGACCATACTACCTGAAATTAGTTCTGCTAACGCATTCCTGGATGTTGGCAATGTCAAGTTCTTTCCTAATATCCTCGTTTTTAATATGATATTGCCATTGATGCCATCTATTCATGCCTATAATCTTTCTCAGGACTCTTATATCTGCGGTCTCTAGTCTTTGGTCATGTGTTTTACTTCTGACCCAGCTCTCAGATCCATAAGTTAAAACTGGTTTGAACACTGTCTTGTATACAGCTAATTTAATTCTGTCAACTTTAATTCTGACAATTTATCTTCACAAAGTTTTGCAACATATTTTTCATAGTTTTCTTTATGATTTGTATCATAATGCTTTTAATATTATATTCTTTGCAAACTGCAATAGTTTCTACATATCAAGCACAATTTTTTTTTTTTTCTCTTGAATACAAAAATATTGTGACTCCCATTGTTCTTGAAAACTACGATGTTCTTCTTCAATTAATCGTTTTTTACTCATACTGGTTGAAGGTTTCGACATTATTTTTATAAATTCTTTATTAATTATAAAGAAAACACTACACTTTCTTACGACTTGGAAATTGCTAAACAGCTAGCCTCCGATTGCTGTGGTCAGTGGATGTAGCCACTTACGTAGACTTGCTCATTAAAATTCAATATTTATGCAGTGGTGTAACAAGATTTTTTGAAATGACAAATAGAACATTATTTCCTTTAGAAATTGCAGAGTAGTGTGGCATATAAAATAATCTTAAGTGGAAATGTTAATTTTTTAAATAAGTTTATTTAATTCAGTGTTGTCAAAAGTTAAATAACCATATTGGTTACAAAGTTTGGTGGGCCGCATGTTACTTGTTGGCAGGCCTCATGTGGCCTGCAGGCCATGTGTGTGACATGCCTGATATAGATGATGAATAAGAGTGGAGATAATGTGCATCCTTGTCTTACTCCTGATTTTACATCAAACCATCTTCCTGTATTTCCTTCAATTCTAACTTCTGACTGACAACTTAAACACAGACTATGTATAATGTTCCATTCAACCCTTATGTAATATTTTGAAAAGCTTTTCTCTGGGTACCCTGTCGTATGCCTTTTTCCAGATCTGTACTTAAGTACAGATCTGGAAGTGAAAATCTGATCTTGACAACCTCTATTTGGCTTGAACCCAGCTTGTTCATCTCCAAGTTTCTCTTCCACAATCATTCTCAACCTCTTTTTAAGTATGCTTGCATAAATCTTATCTAGAACACTTAGTATAGAAATTTCTCTGTAATTCTCACATTCAGTTTTATTCCTTTTTTTAAATAAATGGGTACTTGGAGTAAGAGCTCTACTCCAATCATTGGGAATTTACTTTCTAAGGCCCTCTGAATTATGCAGTGTAACCACTGTGAAACTTTTATACCTCCATACTTAAGCATTTCTGGTTGAATATCATCTACTCCAGCTGACTTTTCACATTTCAAGTTTTTGACAGCTTTTTTTTTTACCTCAAGTATTGATATGTACTCCTCTTTGCATCCTCTTGAAAAGTTTCTAATGCACTGTTTCTGTCACTGCTTGGTTCGTTTAACAGTTTTTCAAAGTAATTGCTCCAAACACCTAGGATATCCTTATCTTCAGATTTAATGTTACCTTTATCCTCTGATTCCTTTTACAGTACTCTTTCCTCCATTTCTAAGCTGCTTCAATAGCCTCCAGAACATTTTCCCACCTTCCTGATATTTATTTTCCATACTCTTACCAACGTATTCCAATGACTTATTTAGCTACTTTTACACATAGCTTAGCTCTTACATTTTTCTTTGTATTCTTTTAGGGCATCTGCCAACTTATTTGATAGGAACTTTTGGTATGCTTGATTTTTTTTCCAGGACTGCTTCTTTAACTTCTTGTGTCCACCATGTGTTCTTATTTTTCTATTCTTGCAGACAACTTCACCACATACTTCCCTAGCTGAATCAATCAATGCCTTTTTCTGATTTAATGTTCACAGATAAAGTAAGGTGATATCTGTCCAGCCTACCTTATAGGCATTAGTATAACGTTACATAGTTGGCATATATCTAGGCTAAGGTTCTTTTTATTTTGTCTGCATATATCTAAGCTAAGGTTCTGTTTATCTTGCATTATTAGAGAAAAAAAAGTTATTATCTCAAGTTGAGCTTCAGGAATTTGCATAATATCCAAACTCCTAACAACTAATATTCAAATTACTGATTTGATCTTCAATTCAGCTCAGGTCAGCACAGTAATGTGGAGCTGCTATCATGACTTTTCCAAAAATTAATACTTGAATACTGTATATTAGCTTTTTAACTTGTTTTCTTACCTGAAAACACTCATGATTTAGATGGGAAAATTCCTGATATTTGACTCATCCTTTTGTGGTCTTTATTAGCATCATGTTTTCCAGATTTTCCAATTTTAATGCAACCTTGTCAGACATTGCTAGTTATTCTTGGAGACACAATGCTAGTTTGTGTCATAGCTTGTTTGCTTGATATAGAAAGCAAATTAGCTATAGTTCTTAATTTTCTAAATGATTTTTGCAATGCTGTTAACATTATAAACATGCAAAAATATATATTAAAAAAAAATTTTTTAAATACATGATTGACAATTCAGGTGTGCTGCCAGACATTTCCATACTACAGTGAACACAAATATTGGCCATAATAGATTAATTGTTTTAATAGGTTAGAGCTGAAAGAAGAATTAGCTATCAGCTCAATAGTGATATAAGTATCAAGCATTTTTAGGGAATTTTTGGTATATAACTCCAAACTTGAACTGTATCCTAGGATTGGGTATATTTGAGATTTGTATAATTGCTGGATGGTGTGGTGCCGAAACATCCCAGTTCTTGTGGGTACAACTGGGCCATCCTACCTCTAGAGAAAATATAATGGAGGCTTAGTCCTCTATATTGATACATTGGATATAGTGTTAGCAAAGCCACATTGAAAAATCATCATAATGCTAAATATGGGTATATTTAGCATTATGATAAATATACCCATATTTAGCATTATGATAAATGCTAAATATGGGTATAGACTATACTGGTCTGTTGCAGTCTCATTATCCATCTAATATCCTCTTGTGAGAATATTAGATGGATAATGTCTAATATTGTCTTCTTGGCCTTCTCTTCCCAATTGGTTTATATTTTATGAATTATTTAGGATAGTGGGTGTTTGGCCATTCCGTTTGCAGGTTTTATCCAATTTTGTTTGTATTTGTTTAGTTTCCCTTTTATTGATTTGATTTTTAGTTCTTTTAAAATACTTCATTCCTTGTTTTTTAATCTAATAATGTGTATTTTGCAGTTTTTCTCATGAATCTCATTTCACAGTTTGTATTCTTTATCTTGTTTATTTATTGCTGCCATATAATAATGTAGGTACTGCTATAAGTATGGTATATTTTCAAGCATGCTTCTTTTATGCAATATTCGGATTGAGTGTTCTATTTCTATTTATGATCTGTGTTCATCAAAAGGAGATTTTATTATTATTATTGTTCCGGGCAACTCCAAGGAGTCGACAGACTCATCGAGGGAGGGCCTAACATCATGTCAAGAACAACTATTCGACATTCACACAGTATCTATCATACCTTGCCTTGAACTCATTCACGGTCGTAGCACCCACAACAGACTCTGGAAGCTTATTCTACTCATTCACTACTCTCCAAGTAAAAAAACCTAGCTCTAACACCCTTGTCAACCACGCTCTTGCCCAGCTTCCATTCATGACCCCTAGTCCTCCCACCACCAGTCATATTTTCAAAAATATCTTCTGGATCAATCTTATAGAAACCCTTCAGTGATTTGAATGTCTCAATCATATCACCCCTCCTTCGCCTATCGACCAATTTCTGCAACCCACAAATCTTCAACCTATTCTCATAAGGTTCATTCCACAGACCTGCTATCATCTTGGTCACTCGTCTCTGGATCCTCTCCACTTCCTCCCCATCACGAAGAAACCCTGGTGCCCATAACTAGACACAGTAGTCCAGATGGGGTCTTATCAAGGCTCGATACAGAGGAACAACAACTTGTTTGTCTCTGCATGTTAAAGTATTTTTCAGAAGCCAAGTGATTTGGTGAGCTGTTTTAGTCACTTTTGCAATGTGCCCCCTAAACTTCAATTCCCTATCCACCAACACTCCCAAATCCCTGGCCTCATCAATCGCCTGGAGTACGGTTCCACCAATGCGATATACTGCTGCTATTCTTTTCACCCCAAAGTGCATAGCCTTACACTTTGGCACATTAAATTGACATCCATTTTTCCTAGCCCAGTCCTCCAAACTATCCAAATCATCCTGTAAAAATTTGACATCCTGTGCACTCATAATTGCTCTACCCAACTTTGCATCATCAGCAAACAAGTGAACACTTCCTCTCAAATCCTTTCCTATATCATTGATGAACAAATTGAAAAGCAGTGGTCCAAGAACAGAGCCCTGTGGCACTCCACTAGTCACAAGCCGTCTTTTAGACTCAACTCCTGAATAAACCACTCTCTGGTATCTCTCCTTCAACCACTCTCCTATCCATCTCACCAACCCTATATCTATCCCCATCTGCTCCAGTTTACTGATTAGGGTTCTATGTGGTATCCTATCAAAAGCCTTGGCAAGGTCCAGTAGTATTACTGTAAACCCATTACCCCTATCCAGTTCAGCCGTCACTGTGTTATAGAACGTTCTGTTTTAGACTGAGGAAGATGAGGATTATATAGTTTTAAGTTTTTGAATGGTTTCAAAGACCAGGATATAACTTTGTATCCCAGCCTGAAACTATTCAGTATAACAAGCATTTCTGGTGAAAATCATGCGCAACTTTTTTTTAGGAAATTTTTATTTAATTACTAGTTTTGTACACCATTTTTATGCTTCCTCAGATTAAAAAACAAATAGAAAGAAAAAAAGTATACATAAATTCTGAATTAACAGCTGTTTTAATTCATATGAAACTTGAACTAGATGTTGAAAATCATAGTGAGGTGTCTTGTGGTTCATTATTGCAGTGTGCTGTATAAGTTTTCTCATAGTCTAATTCATTAATATGCAAGTCTTTTATATGTGCTGCTCATAGTTGATTTAAGATGAGACCTTAGTTTTTATTACATTGAGTAATACGTCATATAATTTCTCTCAGTTCTTTAAATCTACTTACATAACTTGAATTCTGTATATGGCAGTTTACTTTGTGTTTTTCTTTGTGGGAATGAGGTGCTTAGCTAGTGATGCAAACACTTATTAGACAGTGATCCCACATGGTCTATTCATAACAAAACCAATGATTTAATAAGAGATCTTTTCAACTGGCCTAAAGAAATCAAAGAACAGAACTTCAAAACATCCTGTTATTCCACGTATTTATGGAGTTCCAAAAATAATGAGGATATTCCACTTAGATATGTAATCAATGCCATACATTCACTAACATACTATCTTTGTAAATATTTATCCACTCCTATGTCCCCACATGTAGGAAAAACATCAATGTATGTAAAAAAAATTCAAATACTTCATAAACAAAATAAGATATTCAACTGGATTCCACAGATGTAATGGAGTTTGGATGTCCGAAATGTTTACAAGAGAAGATACCATATCAATCCTCGAAGATATTTTCCCACTTGATAGTACTGTGAAACTCCTTAAACATTGTATAGAGAACACTTTCTTCAAGTGTGAAGACCTCTATTTCAAACAGACTTGAAGGCCTATCTATGGGTGCATCTATTTCACAACATTTGGCAAACATATACAATGAGACATTGGAATAAACAGCCATCAACATGTATTATACAAAACCAAGCTTCAGCTTAGCTATGTCGATGACATCATTATTTGGCCAGGCTCAGAAAAGACACCTTTCACAAATTTACAGAATTCCTCAACTGTTTAAACCAAAAAATCCAGTTTACATTAGAAGAAGAAAAAGACAGATCCCTTCCCTTCCTAGAAAGCTGCCAACTACAAAGTTTGTTTTTTTTCCTCCAGTAGAAAATCATGGTAATCTTTCATTTGAAAAAAAAAAAAAAAAAAACTCAATACTTGATGATATCTACATGCCACATCACAATACTATCCAGCACAAAAACAAGGCTTAATAAAAACTTAAAGACAAGGCCATTACAATATCAAGTACTGATGATAAATGAGAAAAAGAAATAACATATATTAAAGACATTCTCCTAAAAAATTGGACACAATCTCTAAATTATCAATATCATCTTAAAAAGGCTATTGCATATTCCAGAGCATATACAACAAGACAACTACAAAGGTGCTATTTCTTTACTTTATATTAAAAATGTTATAGAAAAATAGCAAAAGCTTTAAAACAATACAACTTCCTTGAAAGTTGCCTTTAACCACTACAAAAAATATTCATCATGTTAACATTGCTGAAACCACCTCACGCACCTCTGAAACCACGACTGTAAAAAATCTGTACTTGCAGCATTTGCTACATTGGACAGATAAGTCAGTCTGGAGAAATCCATCAAAAAGAGCATATCAAGGATTTGGAGAAAAAAATGGTTACATAAATCAGGACTGGCATTTCACTAAGCTGCCATGCATAGAATTTATCAGTTATGCACATAGATTTAAAGAAGCAAACAAAACAATACGATGTCCTACTCAGCCTAATAAAAACCAAGGTCTCCTCTTAAATCAACTGTGGGCAGTTTATATAAAGGACCTGCAGAAGCTATGAGAGAACTTATATAGCTCACTGCAGCAGTGAGCCATTCATCTTGACATCTCACTACAATTTGAACATCTAGTTCAAGTTTAATTTGAATTATAACAGTTAATTCAGAAATCTGTGTATACTTTTTTCCTATTTTTTTTTTTAATCTGCAAAAGCACACAAAAATGGTGTGCAAAACTAGTAATTAAATAATCATTTCTTTAAAAAATTGCATATAGCTTTCTGCAGGCACGAACAAGCATGAAAACTTCAAACTACAAATGTGCTGTGTATTCTGTGACTTACAACAGAATAAGTTATTTTTTGCAATAACCTCTGCCTGTTAGTAGTGGGATAAGAATTTTGATATTTATTATATAACAAGTTAAAATATCATTTGCAGAAAGTCAGAAAAAATAAACAAAAAAACATGGCTTTGAAAATTGAAAACCTGCAATATTACATATACTTCTGAACACTGTATTATGGAAATTCTGTTTTTCAATTTGATGATTTTTGTGTTTAGTACAGTGTCTAGTGCACTTGGTCCATTAAAGCTGTTAACACACACACACACGCACAAAAGTTAATCTTCAGTTTTGGGAACAGCAAAAAGTCACAAGGAGCTAAATTTGGGGAATACGGAGAATGGTTCAATTTTGTGATAGATTTTTTAGCCAGAAAATCATGAACGGCATATTGCAATATTTGCAGGAGAGGCATTGTCGTAGTGGATAATCCAATTGTTCAGTCAAAGTTTAGGTGTCTTCATATGAATGGTTTCACATAACCTTGCCATCACTTCTAAATAACAGTGTTGGTTCAAAGTTTTCCTCGTTTAATGAATTCGAATTGAACTATACCCTTGATCTGCAATCATGACGTTTGTTCTTGGTGAAGATAATGTTTTCCATTTCATGCTTTGGTATTTTGTTTCAAGGTCGTACTGAAAGCACCAAGTTCATCACCAGTAATAACCATGGAAAAAAAAAAAAAGCTGATTGTGAAATAAAATCAGAACAAATATGAAGCCACCTGCTGCTTTTACTGTTCAATCAAAATTCTATAATTTTTGAGTGAAGATCAAAAGTTACAGAAATTTTTCTCATTTCCAGATCATCTGTCAAAATCTTCCTCACTCTAAATTTTTTCCTCTGTCAGTGTAATTCTTCTGCCATTAACCATACACTTTATCTGTCAGACCAAACTATTTGCCATGTATTTTCCACACTTTCACTGTTCATTCAGTTTATGGTCACCTAGTTCTTTCATTGTCTCTTGCATCTTTCTGTTCCTCTTTAAACCTTTTATGCCACTTAAATACACCAGACTTCTTTGTGACATAATCACTGTCCACTTTTTCTACTTTCACTTGCACTTTTGCATAACTTTGCACAAACCTCGACAACTTCACAACTACTAGCTTAATTGTTTTGATACTACTCAAGGCAATAGACCAGATATGTTTAAACATGCACAATCACATGAGTGTGCCTGCCTCACCATATGGACAACAGTACAAGGCCATTCTGGGAATTTGTCATACTTCACATAGCACGTTAGTGTGTGGATGGGCAGGCTCAGGGTTTATTTTCAATTATTGTAAATTTATTTTGCATTCTGGAAACCTGGCTCCAGAGACCAAACATGAAACTTTTTTTCAAGCCACTTCAGGCCTCCAAGAATCAGATCAGGTATTTTGTTCAAAACGATGAAATACCTTTCCCACTAGTAACAATTGCAAACATCCATGCCCAAAGCAGAATGTGAACTGCATCCTGTTGGGAGAATGAATGTACTAACTACTAAGCCAACTAGACCAGCAGATACATATATTGCATCTGCAATTTTCATTTGTTCTGTTTAATGTATTTACAGTTTTCATGTACATGTTATACTAAGACGTTTATATAATAATTTATAATAATTTTCATTTTCCATTTCCCTTTCTCTTAGGTTCTCAATCTTAAAAAATATTGTATTCATTTGAAATCTAATACGGGACCAATCAATGTACATATAGTCAATCGAGATGCAGTTACATCTCAGCCTGTAGCAGTTGAGGTAAGAAATTAATTGTTCTATGGATATGTTTATCTTTTATTTTGTATATCAAAGAAAGTTTGGAATGAATTGTCAAATTGAAATTAATTATTCCTCTGCTTCTTTCTTTCTTTTTTTGTTTTCTGCTCCACATTCTCCAAATTACAGCCTCCAGATGTTCAAAAAAAAAAAAGTAGGTAGTCTTTGTTTCTCTTTTTACCTTCTTACATGACAGTTGCTTGTTGTATGCTGTGCAACTGCTGTGTAGAATTTTGCATCTAAAAAATTAAGAAGGGATATATTTATATACGCATTTTATAGTGTGTAATTGTGCCTTTTTAACACATTCAGCAGCAGCATTGCCTTTCGGTTTGAATTCCCCCCCCCCCCCTCTAAGATGCAAAAAACATAATCACTTCGCCTGAAGATGAGTTAACTGTTCTAATACAGTGGTGGCAAGTTTTCCCTCCTGCTGGAGGGTATTTCCCTGAAAACTGAACCATAATAGAACACATACACAAAAGCAGCAGACATAGCACACTATGTATATAGAAGCTACCATATTACAGCATAAATTAGATTTCTCTGAAAGTTAGTTACTTGATTTTCATACATTATGGAAAGATGTGTGTGTATTTACATGACTGATGGGAATATATTAAAAACTTAAAGATTTGAATACGTTCCTAAACTTTTACAAATTACAGTAATCATTCAGTGCTAAATACAATATCTTCTAAATGAAAACGTAAGTTTCTGTGACTTAGCATTTCTATGGGAAGCTTTTGGTATTGAGACCACATTTTAAAGTAAATAAGGAGTTTAATAAAAAAAAAAAATTTTAATTAAAAAATAAGCTATTATAACCCTACAAGTTTCGTAAGTCGTTAGACCTACATCATCAGGGATAGTAAAAGAAGTTATACAAAAAACAAAAGCCTAGAAACGATTAATTATACATGTTAGATGTTACATAACTTGACAATGTACATACATATAACTAACCAGAATAAAAATGTTAAATTCATTTCTATATTGTGGTGGAGCACTGCTAGTTGTTGCTGTCACATTCTGTGCCATGGGCCTAGGATATGGCATCGCACATGCCATATCCTAGGCCCGTGGCAGGTTAGATTTTTTTAATGAAAGCGGACAAAACTTGGTGAGAGATTAAGCTTTGATTTTTGTTACATTGTATGGAGATCCTGAGCATTTGCAAGGCTTCCTTGAACTTTCTTATAAAACAATTATGCTCAATATAAAACATTTTTACTTGTTGCCAAACTACTTGATGGCCTGTGGTAGTTGTGTGGGATGTCAGGATTTATGCTGTCTTCTTTAGATGTTGTTTACATGTTCAGAAATGCGGATCTCCCCTGACCTTTTTCTGGCCTGCATAGCAAATACCACAAGAGCAATGAATCTCATAACCTGGTTTTATCATAATAAAAAAATTATGAAAATCATGAAAAAACTAGGAGTTTATGAGATTTCAGTATTTGTGAATACCGAAAGCTTCCCACACAATGTCTTCTAATTTTAAATGATGCTTAAGGATAGAAGTTAAAACTATGAAAATAATACTGATTAATTTTTATCAGAAATATACATAAATAACAAACAAGAATAGAGCTTCATTATGTGTGTGTGTGTGTGTGTGTGTGTGTGTGTGTGTGTGTGTGTGTGTGTGTGTATATATATATATATTCATTAATGATATAAGAGCTCCTCTGAATAGATAGTTTTTGGAAAGAGTGAAGATCATTCATTTCTGATTTCATAGGACATTTTCAGTAGAGTGAAAAGCACCTTTCTTCAATTCCAAATTATTTTGATACCTATTTCTGATCACATCATGATATATAAAACAGTAAAAATTATGAAGTTCGAGAACAAAAATAGCAGAGCACATACACTGCAATAAAAATCCCTGTATACATGCAGTCACGTATTAGTTAAGATAAAACATTATTGGAATGGGTGTGGGTGTGTAAACTGTTTAATATAGTTGAGAATAACAGTTTCCCCAACTTTCCCAAGGACAGAAAGGCAGTCATTGCAATTAAGGTTCAGCTGATGAAGTAAAGCATCAGTACCTTCTTTGAATTAACATTCATATTTAAGTAGATCTGTGTACAAGTTTGATCTTCTCCCAGTGGATCCCGTGTCTAGTATTGTCAATTCTGTTGTTCCAGGCCAGATTTATGAGATTTGATAAGTCAAAAAACATTTCTGAACAACAGAACTATATCCAGCTTTGTTCAGAAATGCTTTTTGACTTATCTTCCTGTTTGACCATAAGACAAGTTGTAAGGATATGAAATTTGGTAAACACCAGGTATCATCATTGGTGAAAGTGTGTAGTTTATAGAAAGTAAGAATGTGAATTTAGTTGATGGGTCGAAGGTGGTAATATGTTGGAATTTTCTCATAATCTTTACTGTATGTTCTTTACTTAATATGAGGTATAGGAGTTCTGTGGATTTCTTCCTTCATTGAATGATGGAAAGGAAATTATTAGTTCCTCTGTTATTCTTGGTTTATAACCATTTAATGAAGTTGTTTGATAGTTTCCAGTTCTTCTTGGGGAGATCCTTTGAAGGAGCAATTAACAATAGTAAAACTATAGCTACTACAAATATGGAATACTTTCTTCATCAGACATGATCTTTTCAGAACCAAATTTTCAATATTCTTTCTGTTTTTTTCAAAACAAAGTACACAGTACAAGATGCTAAGTTCAGGTAATGACTATACGAGAAAAGGAGTAGCTATAGTATTCAGCATTGAATATGAGGATAATCTTATTGAATGGTAGGTAGTGTCAAATAGAGTAATCTGGACAAATATCATAATGGGAAACTGAACAATGATTTATTTGTGACTATAGTTCCACAGAAGATTTTACTAAGGAAGAAGAGGGGGAATTTTTTGAGGTATTAGAAAAGACACTTGACACAAAGAAAAAAGAAAAGTTTGTCCTGTTGGCGATCTAAACAGCAGAGTCAGAAATGATTACCAGACATAAAAAAGAAAAGAGCAATGCTATTAATAATGGTGAGTGTCTCCTAGTGTGTTCAGGGCATGGACTAGTTTTACTACCACTTTTCAACATAAAGATGTGCACAAATTCACATGGAGAGATGTGAGAAATAAGAAGTCATTGGCTAATTATTGATGATAGCAATATCTTCATACTAATTCAGAACAGTATACAGAGGATTTGAAATTGGAAGTGATCACCATCTAAATTTGAGCAGGATAAAATTAAATATCATATTGAAAAGATGTGTGTGCGAGTTTTATAACAATTTGATCAGCTTTCAAAGGTGAACTTTTAGACTCAAATACAGAAACATTATTAATGAAAAAATGAAAGCAAGAGGCAGTCAAGGAAAGCATATCAAAAATTCCTAGCAAGTAAGTAAGTAAGCTTGTGCTGTTATAGAATACAGAGAAAAATATAATAAAGTTGAAGCACTGTTTAAAACTGTTTAAACAAACATCATAGGAGGACATCGGTAAGAACATAGAAAATAAATATCAGGAAGATAATAAAATATTCTGAAGGCTATTGAAAAAGCTCAGATGGAGGAAAGAGTCTGTAAAAGGAATCAAATATGATAAAGGTGGTGAAAACTTGAAGATAAGTTATTCTAAATGTTTGGAGTGATTATTTTGAAAGATTGCTAAATGAAACAAGCAATAATAGCATGGTGGTAAAAAACATATTCCTGATTGCATTCAACAGGAATGCAATCAGAAATATGTATCAGTATTTGAATCATCAAAAACCTGAAATATGGAAAGGCAGATGGAGTAGATGATATGCAACCAGAAATACTCAAATATGGATGTATAAAAGTTTTACATTGGCTGCACTGTGTAATTCAGAATGCCTGGTCAGAGGTTCAAATTCCAGATGATTGGAGCAGAGTAATCATAAGCACCCATCTATAAAAAGGGAAATAAAACTGAATGAAAGAATTACAGAGGAACACACATTAGAGGAATTTCCCTTCTGAGTGTTCCTGGTAAGATTTTATTTAAGTATACTTGAGAAAAGTTAAGAAAATTTATGGAATGGAAGCTTGGGGGAAGAATAAACTAGGTTCAGATGAAATAGAGGTCGTGATCAGATTTTCACCATTTAAGGCAAATGGTTGAGAAATCATGCAAATATAACATGGATCTGTATTTAAGTTTTGTTAATCTGGAAAAGGCATAAGATATGACAATGTGCCTAGTAGAAAAACTTTTCAAAATACTACAATTATATGAGATAAATGGGACATTATATCGGGCAATACATAGTCTATATTTGAGTTGTAAGTTAACAGTAAGATTTGAAGGAAATACAGAAAGATAAAATCATGCATTACATTATTCAAGAGTTCACACTATCTCTGCTGTTATTCATCTATATGGATTGCATTATGAAGGAAAGTGGTATTAAATCTGATATCAAAATTGGAGATGTTATTAATCTTAGCTCTTTATTTTATGCAGATGATGTTATACATCTAAATAAATTCATCTGCAAGATTCCCTGACTAAATTGAATACTGCTGTGATACATTTGGTACGAAAATCAGCAATAAAAAAACAAAGACAATGAAAATAGGTTGAAAACATCAAGTGCATCCTGAATGGAGAACCTATAGAATAAGTAAAATATTTCAGCTCTTTAGACACAAGTTTTAGTGAATATAGCAAATTAAATATGGAAAGGGACAACAACGCTGGTATGGTAGAAAGTCAACTGACTAGAATTATATGGAATAAGAGAGAAATTTGTCAAAGCACTAGCTGTATACAGGGCAATGTTCAAACCAATTTTAACTTATGGGTGTGAGAGCTGGGCTAGAAATAAAACACTTGATCAAAGACTGGAGATCATAGATATGAGAAAATTAGGAGAGTGAACAGATGGCAGTGTCATATTAAAAGTGAGGAGATTAGGAAAGTACTTGCCATTGTTAGCATTCAGGAATGTGTTAGCAGAGCTATTCTCAGGTGATGATACTGTCACTTAAACATAATAGGATTGGAAAGATTAGTAAAACAATGTGTTTTTTGTCAATGGCAGGAAAAAAAGATCCAGAAGTAAACAAAGGTCTAAGTGGATGGATACAGTAAGATGTGGCTTAAAAGACAGTACAAGATCTGAATATTGGAGTCTTGACAGATAATGGCTGAATTTTAAAGATAACTGTTGATAAGAAATTAGTAATGATCTAACTTTTTCATGTAGTACTATCATCGTACATAGCAGAAACTTGATTATAGCAGTGGTACACAAGATTTTCCTCGCTATTTTTGTCAACTGAACGTAAAAATAATGATGATGGCATTGATGTTGTTTTGTTTGCTTGTTACACAGAGCTTAGCTGATAATTTGTTTCATAACTGAAAATAGGGAGGGAACAATTTACAATTGTAAATTGTAAATTTTAGAATTTACAATTGAAAATAGGGAGGGAAACTGCAACAAAGTATTGAAGTTATGTAACCTATACATTAATAATGCTATATAAAAATAAAATATTAAAGAATAGTATTATAATTATAAAATGTATAATAATGGATAAAATGTCATGGTATGGGAACAGATGTTTTGTTTTCTGTAAATCAAAACTGCATAAAATTCGGAAACTAATCATTCTGTGAAGTGATTTCTAACTAGAATTATGAATAATGAAGAGAGTTCTTAGTTGAAAGAGCAAGCTTTTAAAATAATTATATGATTAATTTATAAAAAAATTTTCATGAAAGTAATTATGCTCAATAAAAAAATGCATGGTATGTAAGTGTAATTAGGCAAAATTCATTATTCTATGTAACCAAGTATTGTTTCTGTATTAACAGTGGAGACTTGTATATAGCAGAATTCTCTAATTTGAATAATTGGCTTGTTTGTTGTAAGCATGAACACTTCAGTACTTTCAGCTATGAAAGTAATCCATATAGCATGTAGAAAATTAAAAATAAAAAAAACTTCAATTTCTATGTATATGTAGCTGTGCACTGCTGTTAGAGTTGCCAATCAGAAGAGGATGGTTTATAGGAAAACTGATATCACTGAGGGGTGCTTAAGGGTCAAAGCTGTATAACTGAGAGGAGACCTCCACAGAGCCTTTAAAGAAATGCGGAGAACTGACCAGGACTTCTGACCTAATGTCCAATCCTCATCGTCTCGTGGTGCATCCTGTTGAGTATCTACCTGGATACCGAACGAACAAGGATGGACTGGCAATTTGGGATTTGGCCGATCAAATTGTATTCCTATTGACTTAAACCAAAATACAAAATGATGTTACAACATGACAAAATTTCATGCCGACTTGGGATGTCGCCCAGTTAAACAAGGCCCCTGTTGTTTTCACCAGGACGATCAGCGAACAGTCAGCTACTGGAACAAATCTGAAAACACACCCCAACTCAACATCACCAGAGTTAAAGATCGATACTATCAACATAAGAAGCCTGAATGCAAAGAAATTGAGCTAGCTGAGGAATTACATAAGTACCAGATCGACATAATAGAGGTGAACTGAAAAAAAAAAAAAAAAAAAAAAAAGACAAAAACTGGTGAGATCTTTCAGAGCAATAAATGCAAAATGTTATATTCAGGCAATGACAATCAAGGAAAAGAAGGAGTAGCCATAGTATTCAACACTAAATACGAGGCTAATCTTGAATGGCAGGCAGTCTCAAGTAGAGTAATGTGGGCAAATATGAGAATGGGTAACTGGACAATGAGACTTATTTGTGACTATGGTCCCACAGAAGGTTCTTCTAAGGTAGAAGTGGAGGAATTTTTTGAGGCTTTAGAGAAAGCAACTGACACAATGAAAAAGGAAAAGTTGGTCCTTGTTGAGGATCTAAATAGCAGAGAAGGAAATGATTGTCAGAAAACAGAAATATTTTGGGAAAATTTGGAGAAAAGAGCAAAGCTAATAATAATGGCAAACAGCTGTTGGATTTCTGCTCAGGACATGGACTGGTTATTACTAACACCATGTTCCAACATAAAAATGTGCACAAATTCACATGGAGGAAAGAGGCAAGGAATAAGTAAAGTCTCATTGACTATGTTATTGTTGATAGTGATGTTTTCTCCCTGGGGCAGGACACCAGAGCGTACAGAAGATTTCAAATTAGAAGTGATCACTGTTTAGTCTTGAGCAGGATAAAATTGAATTTCATATTGAAAAGAATTACATGTAAGAAAGTTTTAAAGAGAATAAAAGTTGAGCAGCCCTCAGATGCGAACTGTAGACTAAAATACACAAAGATTATTGAAGAAAAAATGAAAGAGTTTGAGAACAGAAACCAAACCTTGGCGATTTAGTGGCCAGCCTTGAAGAAAACCCTGATTGATTCAGCCAGAGAGGCATTTGGTGAGGTTGTCTGCAAGGATAAAAAAATCGGAACTCCATGGTGGACAACGAAGTTAAAAGGCAGTGAAGGAAAAGAGAGTATATCAAAAGTTCCTGGTGAATAAGTCAGCTTGTGCTCTTAGACTAAACACTGTGTAAAACTAGCTAAACAAAAGTCATGGGAGGACTTGGTCAAGAACATAGAAAATAAATATCAAGAAGGTGGCAAAATATTCTGGAGGTTGTTGAAGAAGCTTAGAAATGGAGGAAAGAGTGTAAAAAAGAATGATAAAGGTGACATTAAAACGGGAGAAAAAGATATCCTTGAAGTATAGAGTAATTACTTCGAAAAATTGCTAAATGAAACAAGCAGTGATAGCACAGTGGTAAAAAAAAAACACTCAACAGGCATACAGAAAGAGTGCTGTAAAAGGAGTTACAGATGATAAAGGTAACATTAAAACAGGAGAAAAATTTATCCTTGAAGTATGGAGTAATTACTTCGAAAAATTGCTAAATGAAACAAGCAGTGATACAGTCAGAAATACATTTCCATACTTGAAGTAGAAAAGGCCATCAAAGGTTTGAAATGTGGAAATGCAGCAGGAGTAGATGATATTCGACCAGAAATGCTGAAGTATGGTGGTATAAAAATCTTACAGTGGCTGCACTGCATAGTTCAGAAGACCTGGACAGAGGGACGAATTCCTGATGATTGGAGTAGAGCTCTCATAGTACCCATATATAAAAAGGGAAATAAAACTGAATGTGAGAATTAGAGGTATATCCCTACTGAGTGTTCCTGGTAAGATTTATGCAAGTATGCTTGAGAAACGGTTGAGAAGGATTGTGGAAGAAAAGCTTGGTGAAGAACAAGCTGAATTCAGGCCAAATAAAGGCTGTCATGATCAGATCTTCACTTTGTGACAAATAGTCGAGAAATTATTGGAATATAATAAAGATTTGTATTTAAGTTTTGTCGATCTGGAAAAGGCATATGACAATGTGCCGAGAGAGAAGCTATTCAATACGCTACAGTTATATGGTGTCAATCGGGTATTATATCAAGCAATACTTAGTCTTTATTTGAGTTGTAAGTCTGCAGTTAGAATTGAAGGAGGTACAGGAAGTTTAATGGTTTAATGTTTAATGTTAAATCTGGTGTATGAGACAAGGATGTACATTATCCCCTCTGTTATTCATTATCTATATGGTTCACATTATGAAAGAAAGTGGTACTAAACATGATATCAAAATTGGAGATGTTAATGTCAGCTCTTTGCTTTATGCAGATGATGTTATACTGCTAAATAAATCCACTACAAGTCTGCAAGATTACCTGACTAAATTGAATAAATGTTGTAATAGATATGGTATGAAGGTCAGCAATAAAAAGACAAAGACAATAAAAATAGGCAGAATCGTTGAAAATGCGAACTGTGTTTTGAACGGAGAACCTGTGGAACAAGTAAAACATTTCAGCTATTTAGGGACGATTTTTACTGAAGATGGTAAATTAAATATGGAAATAGACAACAGAATCAACAAAGAAGGTATGGTAGGAAGTCAATTGAATAAATTCATATGGAATAAGAGAGAAATTAGTCAGAACACAAGACAGTGTTCAAACCAGTTTTAACTTATGGATCCGAGAACTGGGTCAGAAGTAAAACACTTGACCAAAGACTAGAGACTGTAGATATGAGAGTCCTGAGAAAGATTAAAGGTGTGAACAGATGGCATCAATGGCAATATCATATTAAGGACTAGGAAAAAATTTACGTTGTCAGCATACAGGAATGCGTTAGCAGAGCTAATCTCAGGTGGTATGGTCACATAAACAGAATGGGTGAGGAAAGATTAGCAAAAGAAGTGTTCTCTGCCAGGTTGGGAGGAAAATGACCCAGAGGAAGACCAAGATATAGATGGATTGATAAGGTACAAAGCGCCTTAGACGATTGAAATATAAGATCTGATAATGTTGGAGTCTTGACAAGTAACAGACTGATTTGTAGGAAAATTGTAGATAGGAAGTTAGTAATGATGTAAATTTTTCATGTCGTACTATCATATCCTGTACACCCCTTGAAGGTACATGGCATGAATTTGATGATGATGATATCACTGAGAATACACTGTGATTTTCTTCAGATATATACAGTTGCTGGACAACTTTGGGCTAATAGGAATTTATGTGTAGACATGTAGGAAACTGTTAAACAGAATGAAAGCATAGATAAATCCTCAGAATCGAAGACAGCTGTTTAAGGAATATTATTTTAGAACTCAGTCAGAAATCTATAAACCAACACTAATCTTCATTAGGAGACCATTAGTTGGAATAATAAAAACACAATTTCTGCTTCTTATATAAGTGCATATTCAACTCTGTAGCTCATTCAATGCTGAATGAGCTACAGTTCATTGCATACTTATATAAAATGCCTTATGAACTCATTGTCCTTTGGTTGGAAAGACCTAGATTTGAATCCCATGTAGGATGCAAAGAATCGTTGAAGGCTTTTCACCTGAAGGTGAGTTCATCGTCTCATAGAGAAGTGATAGACTTTCCCCACCTGGAAACTCATGTTTTTATCCTACAAACCTGCAAGAAAACATGTACAATTTGCATATAGGTATATACCATATATTTGCATGTATAATGGAATAACACTAACCTAACCTTATCTTGTTAAAATTTATGATTTTGGAAACCAAGAATATTTTGACTGGTTGTAGGCTGTCAGGGCTGGTAAAGTACGAGTGATGATAATATAAGTGTGCATAGACACTAGAACATTTTAGTCAGTGGAAAGTTTATGGTTGTTATTATACACTCATTTCAGAGTAAACATTTAAAAGAACAATCCGTTTGAGATAAGTGACAACTTCTTTGCTGAATTTTGTCACTGTTTTATGATTTTCTTTCTGAATGTCATTCATTTTTTAAAAAAAACAATCGGATTTATATTCCCGATTTCCTTTGAAGCAGTTTTAATCAGCACTCTTGAAGACATTTTAAATAGTTGTAGTGGCTCTATAGAAAGAGTGAGAGAATAGCTCATAAGTTTTTCTTATCTGTGCACCCATTATCCTACCAGTAAGTGTGAGAGAAAAATAAAAGTTTAGGAAACTATTTATCCTAAAATGGACAGGACAGAATTTTTATAAATAGTACATTGTTTACAATCCAGCAGAGAATTAATCTGATGGAACACTCTTCTGTTTCAAGATAAATGATTTAATTTCTGATAACTTAAATGAAAACATTTTGCAAATGCCAATTGTAAAATGATGTTTTTGCTATGAAGACTCTAGATGTGCTTGTATAATACCTTGCTTTACTTTGAACCAGCAAATGACTAATAATTTGTAAGCAACAGAGT
This sequence comes from Typopeltis vanoorti, assembly GCF_054136105.1. Lineage (NCBI taxonomy): Eukaryota > Metazoa > Arthropoda > Arachnida > Uropygi > Thelyphonidae > Typopeltis > Typopeltis vanoorti. The sequence goes on along the minus strand of NC_143557.1, from coordinate 99,143,227 downwards.
GATTTTAAAACTGCATGCATCAATTTTCACTTTTTAATTATCTTATGTGTTGGCATATAAAACAACATTTGAAGTTTAAAAAAAAAACATTGCTGAAGCAAGACGTTAGTTGTACCATAGGTTTGCAAATAACCTTTTCTGAGTGGGAGCAACATAAAAAAAAAAAGGGGAAAAAAGCTTCTATAGTGTATTCAATAAAAATGTACTTTAGTTTGAAAGATCTGGGTTGAAATCCTGTGCAGATTGCAAAGAACCCTTCCACTTTCTACCAGGTAACTTAACTTTACTTCCGCTGAAAAGCCTCCTATAAAGGTTCTTTTACGTACTTAACTAGGTTCTGTGAAAATAGGTTTATGACTATGGTAGTCGTTGAAAACCTAACATGTTAAGGGAGGAAAGATGCCTTTCTTTTAGTGTTACATGGTGATCAGTATTCATTTTAGAAATTCTGGACTTTACAACCGTGTTATAAATAACTGTTTTAATTTCCCAACGTTTTGACCTTCATATTAGGGTCATCATCTGAAATATATACAAGGACAAGCTGAGTTACATTTCACACAGTATGCTAAAGAGACTATGATTTGATCGGTGGTTATTCTACTGGCATGACCTCTGGTGAAAATATAATGTATTTATTCATGTTTGTACTCATATTTGTAAATTTAGAGACACAAAAACACACGTGTTGAACAGATTATTTTTTTATTAATTACTAATAAAATAAAACTTGACGTTTCGACCCCTGTATCGAGGTCATCATCGGAAGAATACAAGTGTATAAGGAACCAAGCTACATGCTCATGCCCCGTATACCGGTAAACTAAATCTACGTAGTTAATTAATCCTTTTCCCTAGCCTGACCTCTAGTGAAAATAAAATAATAAATAAATATTTTATGTATATATATTTTATGTTAAATAATGTGTATATATATATATATATATAAAATTTTATGCATATATATAATATGTTATATATATTACGACGGCTGGGACGTCACCAGGGAACCAAGGCAAACAGCAAAAAGTCAGCTACTGGAACTAATCTTAAAACACACCCCAACTCAACATCACCTGAGTTAAAGATCAGTGCTATATACATAAGAAGACTGAATGGCAAAGAAATGGAGTTGGCTGAAGAATTAGATAAGTACGAGATCGACATAATAGTGGTGACTTTCTGAGTGAGGTCTTTCTGAGCAATAAATACAAAATGTTATATTTAGGCAATGACAATCAAGGAAAAGGAGTGGCCATTAGTATTCAACACTAAATATGAGGTTAATCTTGTTGAATGGCAGGTAGTCTCAAGTAGAGTGATGTGGGAAAATATCAGAATGGGGAACTGGACAATTAGACTTATTTGTGCCTATGGTCCACAGAAGGTTCTACTATGGTAGGAGTGGAGGAATTTTTTGTGGCTTTAGAGAAAGCAACTGACACAATGAAAAAGGAAAAGTTGTTCCTTGTTATCATCATCAAATTCCTGCCATGTACTCTCCAACATAAAAAATTTATATCATTACTAACTTCCTAGCTACAATTTTCCTCCAAATCAGTCTATTACTTGTCAAGACTCTAACATTATCAGATCTTACCTTTCTATTGTCTAAGGCACTTTGTACCGTATCAATCCACCTATATCTTGGTCTTCCTCTGTGTCATTTTCCTGGCAACCTGGCAGAGAACACTTGTTTTACTAACACATTCCTGGATCCCGATAATATCAAGTTATTTCCTAATATCCTCGTTTTTAATGTGATATTGCCATTGATGCCATCTGTTCATGCCTCTAATCTTTCTCAGGACGCTCATATCTGCAGTCTCTAGTCTTTGGTCAAGTGTTTTACTTCTGACCCAGCTCTCAGATCCAAGTTAAAACTGGTTTGAACACTGTCTTGTATACAGCTAATTTAGTATTCCGACTAATTTCTCTCTTATTCCATATGAATTTATTCAGTTGACTTCCTACCATACCAGCTTTGTTGATTCTGTTGTCTATTTCTATATTTAATTTGCCATCTTCACTAAAAATCGTCCCTAAGTAGCTGAAATGTTTTATTTGTTCCACATGTTCTCCATTAACAACACAGTTAACATTTTCGTCTTTGTCTTTTTATTGCTGACCTTCATACCATATCTATTACAACAGTTATTCAATTTAGTCGGTGAATGCTGCAGACTTGTAGAGGATTTAGAGTATTACATCGTCTGAATAAAGCAAAGAGCTGACATTAACATCTCCAATTTTGATATCATGTTTAATACCACTTTCCTTCATAATGTGATCCGTATAGATAATGAATAATAGAGGGGATAATGTACATCCTTGTCTGACACCAGATTTAACATTAAACCATCTTCCTATACTTCCTTCAATTCTAACTGCTGAATTACAACTCAAATAAAGACTAAGTATTGCTTGATATAATGCCCCATTGACACCATATAACTGTAGTGTATTGAATAGCTTCTCTCTTGGCACCTTGTCATATGCGTTTTCCAAATCAACAAAACTTAAATACAGATCTTTGTTATATTCCCATGATTTCTCCACTATTTGTCGTAAAGTGAAGATCTGATCCTGACAGCCTGTATTTGACCTGAATCCAGCTTGTTCTTCCACAATTCTTCTCAACCGTTTCTCAAGTATACTTGCATATATCTTACCAGGAGCACTCAGTAGGGAATTACCTCTGTAATTCTCACATTCTGTTTTATTTCCCTTTTTATATATGGGTACTATGAGAGCTCTACTCCAATCATCGGGAATTTGTCCCTCTGTCCAGGTATTCTGAACTATGCTGTGCAGCCACTGTAAGACTTTTATCCACCATACTTCAGCATTTCTGGTCGAATATGATCTACTCCTGCTGCCTTTCCACATTTCAAGCCTTTAATGGCTTTTTCTACTTCAAGTATGGATATGTATTCCTGCCTGCATGCCTGGTCAGTGCTTTTTACTACTGTGCTCTCCTCACTGCTTATTTAGCAGTTTTTCAAAGTAATTACTCCATACTTCAAGGATATCTTTTTCTCCAGTTTTCATGTCACCTTTATCATCTCTAACTCCTTTTACAGCACTCTTTCCTCCATTCCTAAGCTTCTTCAACAACCTCTAGAATATTTTGCCACCTTCTTGATATTTGTTTTCTATGTTGTTGCCAAAATCCTCCGATGACTTTTGTTTAGCTAGTTTTACACAGTGTTTAGCTTTCTTACATTTGTCTGTATTCTCTAAGACCACAAGCTGATTTATTTGCCAGGAACTTTTGATATGCTTTCTTCTTTCTCTTCACTGCCTCTTTAACTTCCTGTGTCCACCATGGAGTTCTGATTTTTCTATCCTTGCAGAAAACCTTGAATATTAGTTCTTTACTTAAATCTCTCCTTTCTTACTTAAACTTTCTTCTATCAAAATCCTACCGGCTGCTCTATTGTTATATATTTATCTTTCGTTATTTATTCTTTCTTCTCTTACTTTAATCTTATTTTTATATCTAGGATTGTTTCCTCTTCGGATGCTGGCAAATTTATATTTTGCTGCGCCAGCTTGTATCCTATAGCAGAAAAGATCCTTGCTCAGGGATACAATACTAGATTCTGAAGATTACCTACACAATATCTTATTTTTACTGCCGTATAGATTCAGATTATTGCAGTCGTGACCTAAATCTATATTTTATATTCACTCTCTAAATCCTTCCCGTCAAAATAGGTTCTATTTTTATAAATGGTAAGTTGGAATCGTAATCAGGCATGACTCTGGTTCAGGTAAATATGACATGTTTATTGGAACATCTAAAACACAATACAAAATTCATACACTCAATTATGCTCAATACTAAATAAAACTCGAACTAAGAGATTAACACATCGAACTAATTAAAACTTATAAGGCAAGCTAAACACAGTAATTACACATTGGGATATAAAATAAACGATGTTAAGTTAAGCATATTCCTTTCAATAGTATGACTCGTAAGAACAAAACTAACAACCATTCAAATGTTACTGAGATACTAAATTCTACTTTTCTTATCGCATCAAGTTAATCCTCTCACATACAAAATTACAAAAAGATCTCTTCTAAACAATTCTTCTTACTCACAAACGAGGTTAACTTTCTGATTAGAGACTGTTCAGAGAGTTCCTTAGAATAAAGTTCTAAATTTCACAATCGTAAAAATCTTCTTTCTTCTAATGAACATTCACACAAAATTAGAGCAATTACACCTTACCGACTTTTTCCGTGGCGTTCTGTGCCACGTGTTTGTCTGGATATTTCTCATCTATTTTGGCTGTCTATACGCCAATGTAGGGGTTACACTATCTTCATTCCTTCTGCCGAAAACGGACTCAAATCTTTGCGTTTCAGGAACAACTCGATGGGACTTTTCAGCGACGGCTTGATTCTGCTAGGACTGGAATTTTTACCTTCAGCTTTGCATAGAATCCAGCTTCATTTCTTTACGAACACTCGCTGCCTGACATCACAGACCCCCCCCCCCCCATGCGAAACTGCCTGCCAACTTCCGAACCACCCAACAGGAAAACGATATGACAAGAGATCAAGAGAATCCCCTGTGTTCCAGGCTCAACCCCCTTTTATACTCCTATAGAGTGCCCTCTTTTTCAGCCCCTTTTTGCACACGATCCTTACTAATTTCACCCTTTGGCTTATCCTTCATTTCTACGACGCTGATATACTCGGATTCATGGAATACATGGTTACGTGATTTTCCGAATAAGCTATACTCGCCAGCATTACGCTGTACGCGTGTAGCTTTATGCCTTCCAGGAATTAATACTTAACAGCTTTATGATGACTCACAATAGATTTTACATAGCTTAAGTAAGGCTTAAATTTAATTCACATTATCCCTCTTTTTTAAGACATACAAAATGAAATCTCAAATTAATCACAATAGCTTAAATATAAGGTGCTTAAATAAAGAATACAAATTTTTACATAAAGTGAGGAAGTTTCACTTTTAATTACAACTGATGTGCAGGTATTTCTCTATGTTTGCAATTTTTATATGTTAGACCCTAAATGAATGATTTCTTTCCAAGATTCCTTCATTTAGGATCTAACAGGGCTAAGCTAGCCGCACCCCCCCTTTTTTTTTTTGTTCGACGATGCGAGCCCTTTGTTAAAATTTCCATAGCTCACCACTGATTATAATGTTCAGTGATAAAGTTTTTTTCCTAAAAAATATGTACAAAAAAGCGGGTGGCGTCTTATATGCCGGCAAATACGATAGTCAATTATTTAGAAACTACATCAAAGCTAAATTCTATTTAAGATAACATAGGAGAAACATTCTTTCATATAGTAACATTGATGTCCTGATTTAACATGACAATTATTATATTAGATTTAAGATTCTGGATTATCTAAAGTCCTGTTTATAGTTCACTCTTATGGAGAAAGGTTCTGTGGGTAGAATATGTGCCTTCCATATGCTTGGGATTTTTAGACCATCATTATTGGGGAAAAGATGACACCAGGCACTACCTAGTGTTGAAACCTGCTTATCAGGGTGGTGGTCTCATACTAAGTGTGAAGTGGCTTAAAAACACACCATATAAGATCATTAGAGAGCAGGATTTCTAGATTATTTAATGATTACTACATTTGCACCACATGAATGGACTATTGGTTTCAACCTTTCATGAATGCAGTTATTATAAAACACTCAATTAGCAACTCCCCCCCCCCCAATATTTTTTTTATCTGAAATGATTTTAAGTATGAACCTGAATTTGAGATAAAAATAGAAATTGGAAATTTAAGCATGTTAGTTTATTAAATATTGAATACATTCAGTTTAATTTTAAATATTAAATATTACATTAAAACATTTTATATCATTTATATTAAAAATTAAAACTGGTCATTAATTAATGATGGAAACATTTATACTGAATATATTATTTTTAATAAATGGCTTAAGGAAATTACAACATATACTAGGATATACATTAAAATAAATGTTAACACACTTCCAATATACATTCCATGGATATATTAGTGTTACATTGAAGAGTTGGAGCACTGATAACTCATTGCCCTAACTCTTGAACATTAAAAAAATAAAATAAAAAATCCAGAGTTCCTTACTCTTCAATGGATTACTTAACAACTGACTTAAATACCATGTAATTCACTGTACATGTTACAATATGTACCTAATTCCCATTGTACATATTGTAGTATGTCACAAGTTAAAGTATAAACCACTTATACACTGGTATCCAGAAGCCAAGGACCAACTACATTTTTACCTGTACACAAAAAAAAAAAATTATTACTACAGCCAAATTTGTACATAAATTTATTGCCAGCATACTGATAAGGTACACAAAAAATGTGTTATAAATTTTATACAAATTAAATTGCAGCGTGTTTTTGGCATAAGTAAAAATTTCCTAAGGACATAGTTAAGGAATTAATGTACAGTGCTTATAGAAAACTATGCTGAGAGCCATTTCAGTATGGAATATGTCCACCCTGAATTGCATTACAGCTCTCACAATGTCGTAGCACCAAGTGATTCAGGAGTTTTTGAACTGGCCTAGGATGGTGCAAGAATAAGGCTTTGTTTGTTTTCTGGAGGGGAATTTCGATTAACAGTGCATCTCCCTATTGTGTCCCAAATGTGTTCTGTGGAGGTTAGATCTGGGGAGCATGGTAGCCACTCAATTCAATTAATATCCTTAGTCTCAAGAAGTATCTCCACTGTTCATGTATGATGTGGTGTGGCATTGTCATCCATAAAAATGAATTCTTTGCCTACAGCACCACGGAACAGTCAAACATGACATTGAAGAACTTTGCTGCAATATCGTTCACCAGTCATAGTCGTCCCCTTTTTTCCAACACTTGTAGCTTGGTGCATCCATGAAGCATAATGCCTCCCCACACCATGACCCCAGCAACATTGTATCTATTCCTTTCAACAGCATTCTCACGATGGTAAGTAGTATCACTTTCATGCCAGATCATGTGTTGTCTAGAATCAGAGGAAAGACTAAAATGACTCTTATCTGTAAAGAGTACATTAGCCCATGGTGTTTTGTCCAATTTTTATGAATACAACAGCACTGAAAATATGCTTTACAATGAGGGTATAGATAAAGGGACACAGCTACTGGCCTTTGGGCGTATGGGCCTACTTGACGTAGATGTCTTTCCACAGTTTGTCGAGATATCTGTGTACTTGTGCTTGAATGAAGCTGATCTGCCATGATTCATTAATTACGCTTTACAGTTATAATAAAAAATCTGTCATCATGCTCTGTGGTAGAGCGAGGGTGACCTATGTCTGGAACACTTTCCATGGATTTGAAATGCTGCCCAGTGCCCTCAATACAATGCTATGTGAGATTTCAAACTCTCTGGCAATATCAGTAAAATTCTGTGGCCTTCTTCAGGCTTTCCAATAATTCTTCCCTGCATGAAGTCATCTAGATGATGTCTGAGACATTACAACATATCCAAGTTTGCAACTTTGTTCGTTCACGAAAAGACTTCCTTCAAACATAATTCTCTTAGTGCAAACTTTTGCCTTTTATCCTTGAGTGTTACCACATGACCCCTTTGCACACAATTCGAAACTGTGAATGTGTACCTGCTTTCTACTCAAAATCATCAGTTACACAAATTTCCCCAAGCTGATTTGTCCGATTTGTAATCTTCAGAAATAATGTTTATCCTTAGTTTTGTACCAGTGTAAAATACACTGTCTGCCAATAATTGTCTGGACACTAGCAATTTACAGTTGATACCAGCAGGCGAACCCTATCTGGTATGTTCACCTTTGGCTTTCATTACTTCCTGCACACTTTGAAGGAGGCTTTCTGGCAATGTGTGGCAAACATCAGGTGGAATTTGTCTCTATTCCTCCATCAAAGCACCACTGAGTTCTGCGACAGATAGAGGACATGCTGCTCTGGACTTCAATCACCACTCCAATTGTTCCACAGGTGTTCAGTGGGGTTGAGGTCAGGACTTTGTGCAGGCCAGGGAAGTCGTTTAACACCCATCTCTTCATACCCCTCCATAATAGCTGCAGGTTTATGGCATAGGACTTGATAGTCTGTTCTGGAATATCGAGGTACTGTGCTGCTTTCATGGAACTATGGCTTCCAAACCAGCTGAATACACCTCAGACCATTACTCCTCCATCACCACCAAACTTTACTGTGGGTACAACACACTGTGATAACAAGTGTTTACTGGGCTGCCTCCACACCCTGCCATCAGCTGGAAACAGGTTAACCTTGATTCATTGCTCCAAAGTACCATTTTCTCTGGTGAATTGTCCAGTTCATGTGCTCTTTGCACCAGACAAGCTGCCTTATTCGTTGTTATGAGTTCAGCTTGTGTGCCTCCTCTCCTGTGGAAATCCAGTAAATGGAGTTCTTTTTGTACAGTATTAGTGCTAATCATGGTGTTACTTGCACTCTGGAACTCATCATGGATAGTCTGTGCCAATTATAGTTGTTATTTTGCGTACCACCAATTTTTAACATCCTCCTGTCGCTGTCAGCCAATTTTGGCAGCTACCCTGGATGTTTTCTTATACTAGTGCTATCAGAACATCTCCATTTATTGATCATATCGTCAACCATTGATTTTGGATGCTCCATTTGAGCAGTGATGGCACGTATGGACATGCCACCTATGTGACAGCCCATGGTAACACCTTTCTCAAAGTTGCCGAGTTCATGTTGTGTTGCCATACCACTGTATTTAATTGCTACAGTGAAATACTGCTTACTACTATCTGTATGCCAGTTTTTATTTTATTAACAAACCTGGAATGTTCCATAACTTCAAATAACAGGCATTGTCGTCCAGACAATTATTAGTAGATAGTGTAAAATTTCTATTAGGTTTGCTGTCATGGCTATTACTGACATTCAACATAGCCTTTATTTTTCATGACACCATAGTGCAGGGGGGATCAAAGTATTAAAAACAGTGTGAAAGGTAAATAACTTTTTGCACACACTTTTTTCTTTATTAAAAATTGAGTGTATTAGGAAAGTACTTGCCATTGTTAGCAGGTCTAATCGCAGGTAGTATGGTGTCCTTTTAGCAGAATGGAAAAGGAAAGATTTGCAAAAACAAGTGTTCTTTGCCAGTGGCAGGAAAAAGACCCAGAGAAAGGCCAAGATGTAGGTGGATTGATACAGTAAAAAAAGTGCCTTAGAAGAGAGAAATATAAGATCTGATAATGTAATTTTGATGGACAGCAGTTTAATTTGGGGAAAAAATTGTTGGTGAATAACACAGTGGTACGTTAAAAAAAATCTGGATATTTGTCAGTTTTTACATAATGAAATGAAGCCTGATTTATTACCCATCATTGCAGGAGCACCATCAGTACTAATAGACACAAGTTTAAAAAGCGGAAGTTTGTATTGTTTCACAAATTCATCAAATGCCGAAAAAATCAGAAGTTGGTACTGATGTTCATTTAGTACTGCTATAATATCCTGTCCCCAAGGGTATGTATGAGGAATTTGATGATGATCATCATCATGTTTAAGTATGCATATGCTTATTTTTAACTTTTTGAAATACTTTTTGTACTTTATTCAGCATGGTTGATGTCAGAGACTCTCCTAAGCCTGTATGTCCCATAAGTTATTTACCTTGGTAAGTGTCACTTTCAAGAAATTAATCCAATCTCCTAACTCTCTTCTCCCAATTTTTGATGAAGTCTTGTACATAACAAAACAAATTATGTATGTTGGAGTTACTCATACAGCATCGTATTTTCTTGTTGATTTTCGTTAATTTGAATACATTTAAAATTGAAATAATTTAACATCTTTGAAAATGTAATAGATTATTCTAGCGTATGTCTCAAAATAATGGTCATATTCCTGTGGAAGGAAAGAGGATGTATTTGTGAATTAACTTCCTATTACTCATAATAAAATTCATCATTGTAAAAATGGTTTGTTAGTTGTATTTTATTAATATATGTGATTTGTATGCACGCAAACATGCACAAAGAGAAAAATATTTGCAGGTGAACTCTACATAATCATTCAAATGGAATATTAGCAACTTTATTATTTATTTATTTATTTATAGGTGCAGCAGATGGCACTGCGTGAACTGGAGCGTAAGACACATCAAGAATCTCCTGCTAAAAAGGTTAAATTAAAATCAGATAATTCTTCTGAGATAAAGACAGATGACAAAAATCAAAATTCTATAGAGGATGCAAACTCTACACCTCGTACTTACAGTAGACTAACAAGGCAAACTGTTGGAGGAAAGAGAACATCAAACTTAACTCAGGCAGTAGGTAGACTACACCAAAGAAAACACAAAGTTGAGGTGAGTAACAGATGTCAACATCCTCCCAACTTGGTTAGAAAAAAAAAAAAATTAACTTGTTAAATATGGGATGGTCTAAACAATCCTGTTGATAAGAGGAATTTTCCCTGTCACTGAGTTAGTTTTTCTCAGATTGAGGTAACTATATTTTCTTACTAAGAAATTCCAGGTTTTTGCTTGATATACAAAATGGCTTGCATGTGATTTTCAGATAGTTTTAAACCAAAGTACACCAGACCTTTTTTAAAAAAAATAAAATAATCATCCCATCTGATTTTAATTAATTATTTTGAGAAATTGTTTCGTTGGTCCAAACTGATTAGAGAATGGAGTTTTATTCATATTAACTGGATGATTTGTGCAAAAAAAAATTAATTTCTGTGTATAACCCTTCCTTCCTGATAACTTTGATACTGTCGTTACTGTCTGTAACATTCATGGAAACTTTCTATGTGGCTGAATATAACCCTTCCTTCCTGATAACTTTGATACTGTTGTTACTGGCTGTAACATTCATGGAAACTTTCTATGTGGCTGAATAGATACACTTTGAACATAATATCTTAATTGTTTGAAAACATTATTCACAAGTTTATCATAAATTCATCATCTGTTTTCTAATATCAATACCAATGTTCGGCTATTATAACAGCACTAAATGATTAAGTTTATATTATTAATAATCATGAATTCTTATGTTACATAAATAGTAACATGAATGTAAAATTTACAATTAAGTTAGTAGAGGATGGCATCATGTTTTTAATATCATCATTTGTTAACGCTCAGGTTGAAGATATTTACTCCCAGTTCATAAGATTATTTTATTCTCTGTCTGTGCATAGTAAGTTGCTGCTTGATATTTTTAATTGGGTCTAGAATATTGAAGAAAAATTAGCACTAAACAATGACATAATTTATATTTGCTATTACATTTTCCCATACCCAGCTATCATTACCATCCACAAACACATTTGGATAAATAACTGGTGGAAATATAGGATACATAACATATAGTGATTGGATACTTAAAAAAATAATTGCAATTATGTCATAAGCATTTACTGAAAAATCTTGGAATTTTTCCTCTACAGAATGTGGTTAAAACTGTCACTTGTCCAGACTTCCTTTGTAAGGATATGGAGGTTTGATGACTTCTTTTCAGGAGAAGCTTTATCTATATAAAGTTTGTTGGTTCACTACCTTAAAAGATAAGTAGCTAAATACTAGTGCACCACTAGTGATGGAACATTTTCATTCCTTTTTTTAGCTCATGTGTTTGGATTATAGCACTGCAGAAATATAAAGCACAAAAAATATTTTAGTGTATATAGAATTTAAAAAAAAAACCTTATGTTTGGATAAATTAAGATGCATTCATGCCTGTGTAACCTCATAACTTTCATGACACTAGATTGACAGAAAAAAGACCATTATAGGTTTGATTCTGGTCAGCGAGAAAAACTTTTTATATGCTTTTTTCCCCAGCCGGTGCCCAAGTAGTTTTTTAATTCAGAACTTGTTTTTTTTAACTAAACAACTCAGAAAAACTGACTCTACAACTCACATTTTTACATCAATAATACAGTAATCTATCATTTATCTGACCTCTGAAACAGTGATTGTTCAAAGATTCAAACCCGTGTCAGCCGACCCCCGTCCCCCGAAATTATATAATTATACTTTCCCACAATACATTAGTGCTCCTGTGCAGTCAGCTGAATATAGTGGCATTGTTTATTCTCTTACCAGCAGATATATTCTTTGTGTGTGTGTGTGTGTGTGTGTGTGTGTGTGTGTGTGTGTGTGTGTGTGTGTGTGTGTGTGTGTGTGTGTGTGTGTGTGTGTGTAGAAGTATGTTATCTGTAAGCAAATATAACATTAAATAGGTATTATAATGGAAAAATTATAATGTTAATAAAAAGGAAAAAAAAGCATAGTGCCTTAAGTGGATTCATCACTTTTTGTTTAGAATGACATCTTAATGATATAATCCTGATTTATATATGGTCTCTTGTTTGCATTTATTTAGGCTATAGCAATATCGATGTTTATTCTTCTTTTCATCAATGTACTATTTCATAATGTAATCTTTTATTTCTTTCTAAATTTTGCAAAGGCAAAGATTACAAGCATTAATATGTATGGTCTATTTTTGTCATTTGTGCACTTGGCTTGCTGTATGATGTTAAAAATCTGGCCATTTGTTATTCCTTTCTGAATTGAGACATCAGTACAAACTGCTGATTTCTCTCATTTGTGTACTAAAGAACTAAAAGAAATATCCTGTTTCTTAGAATAGTTTCATTTCCAGTTAACTGTCTATGTAAATTTGTATTTACAGTCACTTCATAAATCCATAGGCTATATATATTTTAAAATGCTCGAAAATGAAACATTTTTTTCCAGGAATGATTCACTCATCATTTGGTGATAAGTAAACCAACATGTGGAAAACAATTAACTTTGTTTGTTTCTGTGCTAAGTGACTGACATTATAACACGTAACTTGCTCATATACAACACATAATTAAATTCATTTTAATTGAGCATGAAAATAAGGATTGGATTTTGTATGATGATTCATTGATACGAGGAGAATAGAGGATGTCAGTAAAATAAAATAAAGGATGTCAGCGATACAGGACTAAATATGCATTTGGCTGCTGCTATAATCCAGGGGAGGGGAGTATATGGGAGAATGTAGTTAACATGCACTCACAAATTAGCATTGATGGGTGCAGGTCAAGTAATTATTATGGGGGGATTTCAACTGTGGGGACATAGATTGGGAGGAGGAATGGTCACAGACAGGGAAGGAAATAGAATTTATACAGCTGCTAAGAGATGATTACCTGAGGCAACATGTAATGGAGGGGACACCAGGTTCAAGAGTGCTAGATCTGATCGTTGCATCAGAGAACTTGACACTTACCAATCTAGCTATGCTGCCTCCAGTTGGAGAAAGCAATGATGTAATCTTGAGCTGGGAGATTGCCAGACATGCAGAATTTTCTATTAAGAAGGAATATATGTGGAATTGCAAAGAGGTGATTATGACAAGGTGAAGAGACAGCTTTCAGCAGAACAATGGCATAAGAATTTGAAGGAGGGGAGAGATATTGTTGGTGCATGGGAGGTGGTCAAGGGGGTGTTTAAAGAAAGCAGTATCTGAATGTATAATCTAGAGTCAGAAGGATATAAATCAGGTAGGAGTTAGATGGATGAATAACTTCATTAAGTAGGAGTTGCAGACAAAGAAAAAATTGTGGAGGGGTTATAAAGAAAAAGGTCATCAGCATACCCATGAGCAGTATAAGGTGTAGGCAAGAAGGTTGACTGGTATGGTAAGGATGGCCAAAGTTAATTACGAGAGAGAGCTTGCTGATGAGGCCAAAGTCCGCACGGTTAGCCTAGTGGTTGTGCGCTTCACAACCATACGACTGGGGAAGGAGTGCCCCAGGTTCGATTCCCGTCGAAGACGTGAGGAATTTGAGGATCTTCCTCGGCCATAGCTAAGTTAGCCGGTCTTGGGCGCAGGCAGTAGAGTTTTTCCGACAGTTTATCTGGCATTTTTCATCCCGCAAACAGGCAAACCCGCCCCGTGAACACACACGGATCTACAGCCATAAATACTTACCCCCCGTGAGGGGGCTCAACTCGCCCCAATAGGGACAGGGGAGAAAAAGGGAGGAAACTCCATACGAATAAATTAAAAAGATGAGGCCAAAAGAAACCCTTAGGAGTTCTTTTGCTTTGTGGCAAGTAAAAGGAGGAATGACCAGGGAAAGATGACTTTAAAAAGTGCTGATGGTGGGGAGGTAACAGAACCAAACCAAATAGTTGAATTACTGAGTGAGCATTTTTGCACGGGTGTATCATCTAAGTCATCACTATTTAGTCTTGAGCAGCATAATATTAGATCCTGAACATGGACCTTTTTATCAAAAGGGTCATTCAGTCAGAATTTAACAAGAAACAAAATTCTGAGCTAGACATACTTGTACTTTTAGTCAAGAAAGCAAAGAGAAAACATGTTAGAATTACCCTAGAAAGAAGTAAAATAGAAGTGAAATTTGTATATCTAAGTAAAAATGTATTGTTTAAGAAATTGTGGATATTTTAAAATGCTCTGTGTAAGAATGTATGTCTAAGTGCAAACAAAGGTTGCTAGCTAACTGCCTACGATGACGTAATGCCCGAAGCAAAAGCGTTCATGGAAGGCGAGCTGAATTCGCAATCCGCGAAAAGAGCACTCTTCGAGCAGAAGTGTGACGCAACCACGTGAGAGCGAATGGGAAGGCGCCGTGAATAAGATTCGAATGTGGAAAGAGGGCGCTGTAACAGAGGATAAGTACAAGTTCACACGTGTTTGAATGGCCCCATTTTTTCCTGTTCCGGTTTTTCTCGTGTGGACCAGCAGTGCTGACCGATCGACGGTTCCGGACGGCAACCTCCTTCCTGGCTGCTAACTGGCTTAGCAGCCAATCACAACCATATGATTGGGGAAGGAGTCAGGCATGCTATACGTGAGATGATGGCAGTTCTCCAAATTGGGCCATAGGTAAAGCTTTCGCCTATTGAAATGGCAAAGGATTCCTTTTGACGACAGTCAAGCTAACGGCAGCAAACCATGAGATGAGTGAATGTTTAGGAGAGAAAGGTGGCCATTTCGTAACGAACACATGACTTCCAGGTGGCGGCAATCTACCGTAGCAGGAAGATATCCACTCACAAAGGACGGACGAAAGAACCACGACATCTTCACGTCAAGGTGGTAAAGTACTGAAACTTTTTTACCTATGTAATAATTAACTTTAGAGGGAAAGAAGGAACAAGATTCTGACTAGGATGAAAAAGAACTTTAAAGAAACTTTGTGCTCAGTGATTTAGTGACTGTGTTGGACTAGTAGTCTGAGAACTTAAGATTGTGCAGTTCCTAATTTAATGTAAAGGGGTCAAAAATGACATAAAGTTTAGTTTAGAAATTGATCTTATATTTCGTGCTATGTGTGAACCTAATTCACCCATGGAATGTGAATAGTATACTTGTCAGTTTGAATATATTTCTTATTTGCTTAACTAGTGATTTAGTAATGATTTCAATGATTTACCTTTGTAAAATTAGTTTTACAATTAAGTTTAACATGTTTAGCTAGTTTTACACTAGCTAAACATGTTAAACTTAATTGTAATCTCTTTAGCCATTTAATAAATGTTTTTCTATCTAAGCTTGAGTTTTGTCTGAGCATGAGACTGATTTTACCACTCTTAAAACCACAGACCTATGGTTAAGGGGAATATAAAGGAAGTTGAGAGCATTTAGGCCATGACTGTATGCTAAGATTACTTGAAGATACTTAATTCTTTTAACAAGATTAGGTAACACTTGACCACTGGGAAGGTTTCCTTGGACAAGAATTTTCTGTCCTAAAGCTCTGACTGGCGCAGCTAAAACAAACAAATATCGTCAGAACTTGAAAAGGGAAACGGGTCCCAGAGAGATCATATAGAGATTTATTCTTAGTAGGCACAGGAGAAATAATAATAGTAAATTTATAGAAAAACAACAACATAACAATAAAATTGAATTTCATTTTGAAGAGAAGAACATATAAAAAAGTTTTAAAGCGAATTAAAGTTGGACAGCTCTCAGATGTGAACTGTAGACTAAAATACACAAAGATTATTGAAGAAAAAATGAAAGAGTTTGAGAATATTAACCAAACCTTGGAGATTCAGTGGCTAGCCTTGAAGAAAATCCTGATCGATTCAGCCAGAGAGGCATGTGGTGAGGTTGTCTGCAAGGATAGAAAAATCATAACTGCATGGTGGACACAGGAAGTTAAAGAGGCAGTGAAGGAAAGAAGAAAGCATATCAAAAGTTCCTGGGAAATAAGTCAGCTTGTGCTCGTAGAAAATACAGAGACAAATGTAAGAAAGCCAAACACTGTGTAAAACTAGCTAAACAAAAGTAATGGGTAGACTTTGGTAAAAACATAGAAAACAAATATCAAGAAGGTGGCAATATATTCTGGAGGTTGTTGAAAAAGCTCAGAAATGGAGGAAAAAGTGTTATAAATGGAATTAGAGATGATAAAGGTGACATGAAAAGTCTGTGTGGTTAGCCTAGTTGCTTTGTGCTTCACAACCATATGATTGGGGAAGGAGTGTCCCAGGTCCGATTCCTGTCGAAGATGTGAGGAACTTTAGGAACTTCCTCAGGCATAGCCAAATTATCCGGTCTTGGGCACGAGCAGTAGGATTTTTTTCCACCAATTTATCTGGCGTTTTTCATCCTGTGAGCAGGCAAATTGGCCACCATGAACATACACTTCTACAGCCAAAAATATATCTTCCCCCAGCGGCAGACTAGGCGTCAGGTAGGTTGGGAGTGGTACTAACAAGAAGTCGCATCTAAGTAACATGCAGACCCCGCATAGGAAGTGTAAATAATGCATAGTGAAAGAAGAAAGGTGACATGAAAACTGGAGAAAAATATATCCTTGAAGTATGGAGTAATTGCTTCGAAAAATTGCTAAATGAAAAGAGCAGTGATTAGCACAGTGGTAAAAAACTTTGAACAAGCATACAATCAGGAATACATATCCATACTGGAAGTAGAAAAAGCCATCAAAGGCTTGAGATGTGGAAAGGCAGCAGGAGTAGATGATATTCGACCAGAAATGCTGAAGTATGAAGGTATAAACGTCTTACAATGGTTGCGCTGCATAGTTCAGAAGGCCTGAACAGAGGGACAAATTCCCGATGATTGGAGTAGAGCTCTCATAGTACCCATATATAAAAAGGGAAATAAAACAGAATGTGAGAATTACAGAGGTAATTCCCTACTGAGTGTTCCTGGTAAGATATATGCAAGTATGTTAAGAAACAGTTGAGAAGAATTGTGGAAGAAAAGCTTGGTGAAGAACAAACTGGATTCAGGCCAAATAGAGGCTGTGAGGATCAATCTTCACTTTACAACAAATTGTTGAGAAATCATGGGAATGTAACTAAGATCTGTATTTAAGTTTTGTCGATTTGGAAAAGGCATATGACAAGGTGCCAAGAGAGAAGCTATTCAATACGCTACAGTTATATGGTGTCAATGGGGCATTATATCAAGCAATACTTAGTCTTTATTTGAGTTTTAAGCGAGCAGTTAGAATTGAAGGAAGTACAGGAGAATGGTTTAATGTTAAATCTGGTGTCAGACAAGGATGTACATTATCCCCTCTGTTATTCATTATCTATATGGATCACATTATGAAGGAAAGTGGTATTCAACCTGATATCAAAATTAGAGATGTTAGTGTCAGCTCTTAGCTTTATGTGGATGATGTTATACTTCTAAATAAATCCGCTACAAGTCTGCAAGATTCCCTGACTAAATTGAATAACTTTTGTAATAGATATCACAACAGTTATGAAGGTCAGCAATAACAAGACAAAGACAATGAAAATAGGCAGAAGCATTGAAAATATCAACTGCATTGTTGAATGGAGAACCTATCGAACAAATAAAACATTTCAGCTACTTAGGCACGATTTTTAGTAAAGATGGTAAATTAAATATGGAAATAGACAACAGAATCAACAAAGCTGGTATTGTAGGAAGTCAATTGAATAAATTCATATGGAATAGGAGAGAAATTAGTCGGAACACTAAATTAGCTGTATACAAGACAGTGTTCAAACCAGTTTTAACTTATGAATCTGAGAGCTATGTCAGAAGTAAAACATTTGATCAAAGACTAGAGACTGCAGTTATGAGAGTCCTGATAAAGATTAGGGGCATAAACAAATGGCATGGATGGCAATATCATATTAAAAACGAGGATATTAGGAAAGAACTTGACATTGTCAGCATCCAGGAATTCGTTAACAGAGCTAATCTCAGGTGGTATGGTCACTTAAACAGAATGGGCGTAGAAAGATTAGCAATACAAGGGTTCTCTGCCAGGTTGGCAACAAAACAACCCAGAGGAAGACCAAGATATAGGTGGATTGATGCAGTAAAAAGTGCCTTAGACGATAGAAATATAAGATCTGATAATGTTGGAGTCTTGACAAGTAACAGACTGATTTGGAGAAAATTGTAGATTGGAAGTTAGTAATGATGTAAATTTTTCATGTAGTGCCATCATATCATGTACCCCCCCCCCCCCGTTGAGGGTACGTGGCAGGAATTTGATGATGATGATGAAATATTCAAGAAATACATGCTACCCAGAAGAGTTGTTTGTTTTTATAAATACGAAGTTATAACAAAATCGTTTTACTCACTACAGATTTTTAGCATTTGCTAACAGAAGTGGAGGATTTCCATCACAACTAATATAACTCATTTCAGTGTTCTCATACTTTCCTTGTTAACAATAACATATGGATTAAAATTCACACAATTCATATAATAATGGTGTTATGTACTGTATATAAATTAGGGAAAGTGAAATGTTTGTTACTAATAACTTTAAAATAGTCATATGGAGTATTTAATGACTGTTTATTTTCCAGTAGTCTTTCATTCATATAGGAGGAAAAATAGTTCTGAACCCTTAGAGGAGGATTTCAGATCCAGGGTTGAACTTTCCACTTTGTTAAGACTAAGCAATCAGCATCTGCTTTGCTGGAGTTTATTTTGTAGAAGGTGCCTTGGAAGAACTGAACCTTTTAAATGAACATGAGAAAACAATATTCAAAATGATTTTCTTTAAAAGACTTGCAATGAAATAATTAAGTCAGTTCTAAAGACATTTCTCTTAATTATTAAATGTAAGATTTAAAAAAAAAAAAAGAGGATTAAGAAATGAACCCTTCTAATTCTGTTGACACTCATTATTCCCCCCCCTCCCCCACACACATCTCTCTCTCTCTGAAAAATTACAAACATTGTTTGCACTTGTATAATTGTTCAATAATGAAACAATTATACAGACATAAAATATTTAATGCTATCTTGTTTCTACTTGATATTCTTTGCAGTGAAAAATGCTGTCATTTTATTAATTAAAACATTAATTCAGCATATCCTGCACATTAATGTGTTAGAATAAACACTGATTTTCAGTAAAATTGTGAAATTACTGCAATAGAGAAAAAACAAATGAATAAAATATGGGAGATATATATTTCAATATAAGAATAAATGTTTCTTCTGGTAATTTAGTTTCTTCTAGTAGTAAATTAGTCAATTTATTGGCATGCATTGTGTGATCTTGTTTTGCATACAGTGATGATTCGTCATTCGTGTGCAGTGCTGTGGTCAATTGCTATGAGATGTGAGATGAGATAAGATGTGAAATCTTATATCATAATCATTCTAAATGCACAGTTGATAAGAGTAGGTCTGTACCTTGTACACTGAAACTAAGTTGTTGGTAAGCAGAGAAGCATTTTTTAAACTTGATTTTTCTGAATAGCATGTAGATTACAAGTTAAGAAAGATAATTTACAATATAAAGGAATATTTTACTCTATTTTCTTTTTTTAAATGTATGTATTTTAAATGCACCTCTGTAGTCCAAAGAAGATCCAATGGATACCTCTTCACCACCACTTCCTCCAGTAACAAGAATGGCAACAAGGCATTCACCAAGAAAGGCAGCTCAACAACAGGTGGTGGTGCCATCATCTACAAATGCCCCTGTTACCCGTAGCCAGAAAGCTTCTCAGAAAACAGAAGCAGATCCTTTGCAATCAACTCAAGGTATTTTATTGCGTCTGTTATTACAGTAATACATTGAAATTAAAGGAGTGTATTAAAAATCCATGCAAAAAAGGTATTCCAGTGCATTAACTTAAATTTTTCCTAATCAAAAAGGAAGTACATCATTCTGAAACTATTAATTCTTATGTACCTTCATAATGAATGAATCTCCCATAATGAGTCTTCTGACTCCATAGAGACACCTGTATAATATTAATAAAATAATTTTCTGGCCATTTATGTTATCAGGAATTTTTTACTCTTACAAGACTATACATTGACAAGAGAATACATTACTCTTAAAATTAATATTTTAAGAGTAATGTATTCCTATCATTTGTTAGCTGTACATTTTCCATATTGTAAATGTTTCTGTCTAGTCACATTATCAGAAATGGCTGAAGTCAAAAGTGAAATTATGTAACAAAAACTCATTGGAGATTTGTTTAGTTTTCAATTTGGATTTCTAAAAAAAGCTAAATAAATAAATAGAATCTTCATTATCTTGTATAAGTATTACAATAATTTAATGATAAGAGACCATTGCCATTTCTGACCATCTTATAACTGTTAGATGTGTATATCTACTAGTCACTTGTTCCAGGAACATGTGATATATGGTAGAATTGCTGAGCCACTTGAATTCTTTTCTGTTCTGTGGATATTAATCAGGTAAATCCTCTTAGCTATTACCCACTTAATTTATCCATCACATAAATCACGATTTATGTGAGAACTTTCACAAAGATTAATGATTTTTTTCTTGAATAATGTTTAAATAGTTGAGTTTACAGTTTACCTGTAAACACTGATTTCTTTTAAAACTTGCTTGCATTATTCTTTTGAACAATCATTCATTTTTGTCATATTCATTTTTATACTACTTAAAATTAAGTGATGATCACTTCCAGTTTCAAATCCTCTGCATACTATTATATCCTGAACCAACATAAAGATATCACTATCAACAATAATAGTCAGCGAGGCTTTCTTATTTTTTGTCTTCTCTCCACATGAATGAACTTGTGCAGATATCTATGTTGAAACATGGTGTTAGTAATGACTAGTCTGTATCCTGAGCAAAAATACAGCAGGTACTTACCGTTATTATTAGCCCTTGCATTTTTCCCAAAATGTTCTTGTATTCTTGATGTGATTCATTTCCTACTCTTCTTTTTAGATCTTCAACAAGGACACCACTTTTTCCATATTATTTTTGTTAGTTGCCTGCTCTAATGATATTCCTTAGTAGAACCTTCTGTTGGATCATAGGCAAAATTAAGTTTCACTGTCCATTTCCCTCTTCTGAAGTTTGCCTTCATGTTTGGTGTTGAATGCTATTGCTGCTTCTTCCTTTCCTTGATCATATTTTCTGATTATAACATCCTATACTTATTGTTAAGTGGGATCTCACAGTTGTAGTTTTTGTTTCAGCAATTCCAGTTATGTCCATGTGGGACTTTTCTAGTTCTGTAAGTTTGATTTCCTTTCCATTGATACTCCTTAAGTTGGTGGTAACTGTCTTCAGTTCTTATGACATTGGGTTTGTTCTTCTAAATGGTGGGTTGCAGTTTGTTCCAGTAGCTGACTTTCATTGTTTGCCCTTGTTGCCTGACAAAAAAGGCAGGAGCCCTGTTTAATTGACACTCCATCTGGCATGAAATCTCATGTTATACCATCAGGTTTATTTCTAATTTAAATGATAAAGAGTACAGTTTGGTCAGCCAAGTCCAAATTGCCAGCACATCCTCATTTGCTCGGTACCCAGTAGGTACCTACAAATGGATGCACCACATAACAGTGAGAACCGGACATTGGGTCAGAAGCCCAGTCAGTTCTCTGCATTCCTTAAAGGCAATGTGGAAATCTCCTCTCAGTTATCTGGCTTTGATCCTTAAGCAACCCATCAGTTTTTTCCATGCATCACATTTCTTACTATATACCATTGAATATTAATTCCATCATATACCTATGTAATTTAGGCTTACAAAATCTTTATTGAAGATATCCCGACATGTTACGTTCAGTCTTAATTCCATTTCAGTTAGAAGATTGTATTACTTTGCTAAATTTTTTGAAAAGATATGGATATTTTCTTCCAGTAAGCAGTTGACCAATCCATGGTGGTTTTTCTTTCAGATGTATGCTCAGGCAGATCAATTTCATCAACTGGTATAAGACCACTACTCCATTCATTTGGAGGCCTGAAATGGCTTGAAAAACTCCTCCTATTCAGACTTTAGAGTGAAATTTCTAGATTTTGTGAAAAGTAAAAAAAATCCACGGCCCAATTCCAGTACTACATGTTTACAACTTTTTTGTACTGGAAGTGACATAAAATTCATTCGAGCTGCATTTTTTCATAATTTCTCCCTCCGATTTCATAATGTTGACCTATATATATATATATATATATATATATATATAGTAAAGATACCAAGAAATTTTATACTTGGCTTTAATCCTTTTCCCAAGTAAGCAAAACAAAGTTTTGCATGTGAAATATATTCACGTCTGAGCTATTTTTATATATAGAGGCTAATGACTTCATATCACTTGCCTTAGTATGTATCCTATAATGCAAAGCACACCTCCTTTCAGGCATGTATAATGCAATGAATAATGGGAAGGGCCACTACCGAGACCAGTTTCAACCTTTATTGAGGTCTCTTCAGTGGGAGCCAGACCCAGGAGAGATACCAAGGTTGAAGCAGAAGTCAACGATTAACAATTAACATTTCTGACATAAAGGGTGAAGCAAAATGCTTTTCATACTCCCCGCTATCTGATAGGGAAACAGTGATTGGAAAAATTTATGAGCCAATTGCTCGCCCTGAGCAGGCTTGAAGATTAGACATCAGAATTGGAGTTTAAGATGGCTTTTGGTCTTTTATGTTTGAAGTAATATGTTGCATCCTAATTTGCAGCTAGTTGAACCAATTTGTTGGGGTGTACAGATGCTTTTGAAAAGAACTTTGTTGCTATAGTCTGCAGGAAAGTGTAAATATAGGGAGACATCTGTGTCCAGATGGAGTTGCACATTTCTTATGAACAATGGGACGTTTAGGATCATTCGCAGACATTTATTTTGCAAACGTTGTAACTTGAGAATATTAGTATCAGCGGTATGGCTCCAACCTGGAGAAGCTTAAGTGAGCATAGGACGAACCATCAGTTTGTAGATAAGTAATTTGATTCTGGTGTTCAGCTTACTGTTCCTGTTGATTGGAGGATAGAGCTGAGCAATGGCTTTTGATGTCTTTACACAGAGAGCCTTGATATGGCAGCTGAAAGTCAGCCTTCATCCAGCAGTACACCAAGGTATTTAACCTCTGTTTGCCACGGGATTTTTGTGTTAAACAGGTAAATGTCCCCTTTAGGAAGCATTGGTCTTCTGGAGAATAGCATGGCTATGCTCTTCTGGGGATTCACTTGAAGTCTCTATTTGGCAAACCATTTTTCAATCAGTAGTAGGTTTTCTTGCAGTTTCCTGATGGTGAGATGTGGCTGTAGAGATCTGGCTAATATCGCTGTATCATTCACGTAAAGGGCCATGATAGATGACAATGGATTGTGCAGGATATCACATATGTATATGGAAAACAGAATTAGTGCCAATAAGGATCCTTGTGGGACTCCAGCCAAGATACGTTTCTGTGCTGATATCGCACCATTGATCTTGATTTGCATATGCCTGTCAAAAAGATATGATTTAATTAGGTGAACCATTTAAAATGGTATTCCAGTTGAGATCAGTTTATGCAGTAATCCGAAATGCCAAATTTTATCAAATGCACTGGCTATGTCAAGGAAAACAGCCAGAGCATTGATGCCAATTGTATCCCATAGAGATGTATTCCACTAGTCTATATATCTCTTGTGTGGTACTATGGAATTGACAGAACCCAAACTGCTCTTTAGGAAGAATGTTTAACTAGTGTATGGAGGCTTGGAGTCTGGTAAGAATAACTGTCTCTGCAATTTTACCCAGATTTGAGATGAGGTTGATTGGCCTATAACTTTGAGGCAGGTGCAGGTCTTTTCTGGTCTTATGGATTGGGATTATATCCGCCACCTTCCAGCAGGAAGGGAAATGTTCGAAACGGAAGATGGAATTAATTATGTTGGTCAGATATACAATAGCTATACGAGGCAGTAGCTTTATCACCTTGTTGGTGATGCCATCAGGTCCAGGAGCCTTTTTGTTTTTTAATTTCTTGATTATATATATTTCTGCTGGTGATGTGAGTGCAATTTGATTGGAGGAGGTTACAGAAGATTTTAATGAACATCTGACATGTCGATGGATCTTGTAAATGTGATTGAAGTCTAGATGTTCATATGAGGGTTTACATTGCTTGTCTAAATTTTCTGCTATTGTTTTGGCTTTATTTGTCAGTATGGATGAGGCCTAGATCTGTTTGGAGAGGGGGAAGAGATTTGTTTTTGTTTTTGATCTATCTGATGAGATTCCAAATGGAGTGATTCTCAGGAGAGAGAAAGTCGATCTTTCTTTCCAAAGTTGACTTTTATGTGCTTTAAGGGCATCTCTCACTGCAGAATTTAGTCTATTCAGGATTCATTTGTCTTGTGATGCACAGATATTGTGAAACCTTTTTCTAGCCTTATTTTTCTCCTTGGTCAGGTTCATGATGTCTTCTGGCAAGTGGTTGGGCCTGAGAGTAGTTGTGGAAGTAGTTACTGCTGTAAAGGCTGTGTTAATTTGTTGGTCAGGTCTTTAACAGCTATTTCAATTTCTTCTTTGGATCTTATAAGCGGAACAGGACCAATATATATATATTTCAGGAGTACTTTGGTCAACCTTTCCCATGATATGAATGTGGGGGGGGGGGTTTCCTTGGTTTCCCAACTGTATTGGGTTGTGATCAGACGAAAGGCCATTAAACTCTACTCAAGTCTCACGTTCTGCAGTATGACTATGTCCAAAACATCAGCCCTACCATATGTATTATGGTAGATAGGTTCAGTGGGACCTACCACAACCATGTTGTTGGATCCTGTATAGTTAGCAAGTATGTGTCTGTTTTTATTGGTAGTTCAACTGTTCCAGGTGGGATGCTTGGTGTTTAAGTCACCGGCAATGATGACAGGTTCTCTGATGCCAAAGATGTCATCGAAATCTGAGGACAGTAATGATTTTAGTGGAGGATTGTATGCTGCATAGATTTTTAGTCTACCAGCTGAGCTCGTGAGAACCTCTACACCTGTAACCTCTAGATTAGTAGTAGGTGAGATATTTACAGGGTGATGACTAATGTAATTCTTGATTAAAATGGCAGTGACGCCGCTACCGCTGTGGGTTAGTCTGTCAGTTCTGTTTCAGAACTGACAGACTCATTAAATCCAGACTCACTGCAGATTATCGCATGGAATGCGATAATCTGCAGTGAGTCTGGATTTAGTTTATTCCTGTTCATGAGTGAGCACTGTCAGGATGGTCTGTGTATCTTTTAGGAATCTATTAGTAGAGGATGGTGTAGGGTTGGCAAATATGCTACTAGATTTCTGCTGAAATCTAGTAGCATATTTGCCAGAGAACAGGTGATAATGGCTGTCAGGTTTGTGTGTGGTACTAGCTGATCCTGTTCATGAGTTATCTGTTTAGAACAGACTACATCCGCATATATCATTGCTGAGTTGTTCTTTTAAAGGCCTCGTCGCAGCAGATAATTTTTGCTGGTCTTTGAGAGTCTATGAAGCTGAGGCCCTCTGACGTGGATCTACTGGAGGAGAAAGCGTGTCTGTCTCCGATCGTCTGTTTTTTGGGTTTTGAATGCATCCCTTGTAGTTGGCTATGTGTGGGCCACCGCAGTTGGCACATTTATCCGGGGTGGTTTTCGGCTTTGTACAGATATTGGTTAGGTGGCTGTCCCCACATTTTAGACATTTAAACTCAGCCTTACACATTTTCTGGGCATGGCCAAATTTTTGACATCTGTGGAACTGACCTGTTGAAGCCCTTTTCCTTAATGGTTCTGGGCTGATTTTCAGTCCTCAGATGGACATTAGGTCATATATATGTTTGGAAGCTTGAGTGATCTCTACTAGTGGCATTGGAGTTTCTCTTTTTTGGTCATTCTGCTGACCTTAATGGTAGATCCTGCTGGTGTACATCAACAGCCACTTCTGTGGATACGTCTTCAGACACTCCTCTGACCACTACCTTCAGATTTTTCTCTGAACCAAGTGAGAAGGTGTGATACTGAATGCCTCTGGCATTCATTTCTCCTGTGAGTTTTCGATAGTCCATCACTGTGGTGGGCTGAATCTTGATGCCGTCAGTGACATTTTTTGCGTAGTTATAAGAGATCTGTAGATTGGACATGGTAGTCCTTAGAGACATCCATCTTTGTTTTTCGCGCAGTATAATCAGAGGTATCTTTTCTTTAGTGGAGACGTAGGAGTCCGAAATGGGACAGTCTTCTTCCATTCCATCCTATTTTGGTGGTTCGGAGGCCGTGGTTTTGCGCTTCTTGCTTGCAGACCTCCGTGAAGTCTGAGGGGACAAAGATCACCAAACTCTGCCTCTCATCTGCTCTTGAGCATTGTCATCGTCATCCCCCGACATAGAGTATAAACGAAGTTCAAATTTTTTGAGAATCTTTTTAAGTATATTTTTGGCTAGTCCTCTGTCCAGTGACTCAACCTGGGTGCCCACGTCAATCCCACTCATACATGAGAGAACAAGGTGCAAAATCACTGTTTATATTGTAGGTCCTTGAGCCCGTGTTAACATCTCTTAGACCCAATCAATGGTCTACCCGCAAAGGGAATCCCTCAGCCACAAAAGACTGCCAGCAAAACCAAGCGTTGGAAAAACGCACAAAGTAACAGCAATTTTTAGTTTTATATTACCCTAATAAAATGGGAAAAGGAGGGGCCACACTTGGCCACAGAGTGAAAACCTACCTCCCTAAAATACCATCATCCATAGTGGATGGGGCCTACATGGCCATTAGACCTCGTGCATATTTCATGCAGAAGAGGAGATAGTATGTTTCAAACTGTGTTAACTCCAGTGCAATGTGAGTTTCCCTAATAATCTTGCAGCCTAAAATAACACTTCCAATCACATCAAAAGTCAATAGCAAACTCAGTAGAAGTCATATATACATATATATATCATATATACAAGAAAACAAAAGGTGCTTGACCTTCTTAATAAAAATCTCTGGATGAGAGAAAGACGTAGAAAGATTTTTACCTTGGTTGTAAAATATATTAAAGATACCAAGAAATTTTATACTTGGTTTTAAACCTTTTCCCAAGTAAGCAAAACAAAGTTTTGCGCTTAACTTTCCTCTCATCCAAAGATTTTTATTAAGAAGGTCAAGCACCTTTTGTCTACTTGTGTGTGTGTGTGTATATATATATATATGTATATATATATATATATATATATACGAGGTGCATCTATTCAGTGAATGGTATCAGAAAACAAAACAGAAGATACAAACAAATTACCTTTATTGGCCTTCAAAACAATCACCATCCTTCACAATACACTTTTGGCAACTTTCATAAAGCTTCTGAAAACTGTCAGCAAAGGCCTCTTTAGGATCAATTGCAGAACTGTTGTCATACGTTCTTGGATTGCCGGTACGTCTGCAAAACGTGTGCCTTTCATGATGCTCTTCAGGCGGGGAAACAGAAGTCCGCAGGTGCAAGATCATGGGAGTACAGTCGAGAACAGGTACGTTGCACTGAGCCAAGAATTGCCGCACACTACGGATTGCGCAGCCGTGTTATCGTGCAGCAACAAACATTGTCCAGTCCTGTGCAACTCTGGCTGAACACGGTGGATGAGTCATAGCAACCATTTCAAAACTTCCTCGTAGAATGCGGCATTCATGGTTTGACTCGCAGAAACGAATTCTTTATGGATGATGCCATCGGTATCAAAGAAGGCAATCAACATTGTGTTGACCTTGGACTTTTGCAGGTGACTCTTTTTGGGTCGCAGGGAAGACGATGAATGCCATTCCATCGATTGCTGCTTGGATTCCAGATCAAACTGTTAGCACCAGGTCTCATCTCTGTGATGATGGTTTGCAGAAAGGATGGATCCTGGCCACACATGGTAATGAAATCTCCAGAGGTTTCCATCCGTTTCGCTTTCTGTTTGTCTGTCAGCTTGTGCAGCATAAACCGGGAACAAATCTTCTGCTTACCCAAATCTTCGCAGACGATAGTGTGCACCATGTCCTTGCTAATGCCCAATTCCTCCGCCAGCACTTGTAGAGTCAGTCGTCGATCTCGTGCCAGCATTTGCCGCACTCGCTCGATCATGTCTGGGGTTCTGCTTGTCGACGGCCTACCCAAACATGGCTCATCCTCAGTCATTTCCTTCCCGTTGCGAAAGCATTTGAACTAGTTGTGAACACATTTTCTGCTCACGACTTCTGTCCCGTACACTTGCACCAACATTTCATACGTCTCTGTGACCGTTTTCCCCAATTTGTAGAGAACTTGATGTTCACTCATTGCTCCATTGCACTGTGATGACCCTACCTCTCACACTGACTACGTTCGACTGCCCGCAGCGGGTTTACCCTGACAGTCACGTGTACTCCGCGCTAGGTGGCGCTTCTCGGCGTATCTCTGGATAGTCATGTGCGCGCACACCTGGCCCATGCTGCCTTTGAGATATTGGACCATTCACCAAACCTTTCAGACTGCTCTCATATATATGTATATGAGGGCTGTTCGATAAGTAATAAGACTAATTTTACTGTCGCGAAACCACTCATCACAATATTAATTTCTGTGGAATAAAGAAATGTTGCTGTATTAACCAAAGAGGTTGATAGATGGCGTATACAGGCTGATGTGCCAGAGTATCACGTGACTAAACGTAAGCTTGTTTCGGCATGCCTACGAGCCGCGACCAGTCGTTGAAATGGAAGCATCCTTGGAACAGCGTTATGTGATTAAATTTTGTGTGCATTTGCAAAAATTGGCATCAGACACTTTTAACATGATACGCGAAGTTTTCCACGATGAAGCAATGTCGAGGGCAAGTGTTTTTCGCTGGCATAAAACTTTTAAGGAAGGAAGGCAAAATATGGAAGATCTTGAACGTGAGGGAAGACCTTCAACGTCCATCACAGAGACAATGATCAACACAGCAGCGATTATCATCAAGGAGGATCGCAAAATTACAGTATGTCAGCTGCATATTGTCCTGAATATTTCTGTGGGAAGTGTTCACTCAATCATGGCTGAACATTTGGGACTGAAACGTGTTTGGCCCGATGGATTCCCAAACTCTTGACACCGGAGCAAATGCAGCATCGAGTGGATGTGTGCATAGAATGGAAAGAAAGACTGGAACAAGAAGGCAACAACTTCTTAAAACTCATCATTACAGCAGATGAAGCTTGGTTGTATCACTATGACCCTACAATGAAACAACAAAGCAGTGAATGGAAGCATCCATCTTCGCCTACCCCCAAGAAAGCAAAAATGTAAAATCGCCTGGTAAAGTTATGACCATAATATTTTTTTGACTACGAAGGCATTGTTTACCAACACGCTGTAGAACCCGGGAATACTGTAAACGGCTCATACTATGCGGATGTTTTACGGACAATGGTACAGCACATCAAAAAGAAGCATCCATTGCTGAAGAATGGTTTCTTATTGCACCACGATAATGCAAGGCCACATATTGCTGGTTGTGTAGCGGACGTTTTGCAGAAGAACAACATAGATATCCTACCACACCCTCCATACAGTCCTGATCTCACACCGTGCGATTTCTGACTGTTTCCTCAGCTCAAGAAACCACCAATAAGCCGCCATTTCGAAAGCAACAAAGCATGTGTAAAAGCTGCGGAGGCGGTTTTGAAAGAACTCTCAAAAAACGGACTTTCACATGTGTTTAAGAAGTGGACGCAAAGTTGGGACAAATGCATCGCGTCTCATGGTAGTTACTTCGAAAAAGACCATGTAAATGATGACAATTAAAGGTAATCTGTTTTCTGTATAAATATAGTCTTATAACTTATTGAACAGCCTACGTATATATACACACACACGTGTGTGTGTGTGTGGCTGGATGAATATTTTGGAAAAGGTGGTTGTTGTCTGATTTTAGGACCTGTTTAAATTAGGCTTTTTCTGCTAGTAAAATGATATAAAATAATATAAATTATTTTATTGCCAGCCTGGCTGGCCAAGTGGCTAGCATATCCGCTCTCAAGCCAAAAGGCTGCAGGCTCGAATCCCGTATTGGGCATGGATGTTTGTGATTGTCTTTGGAAATAGTAGTGGTAGTGATCGGCAGTAGATGGCGTTGGTGTAGTTGTGGTCAGTTGGTGGACTTGAGTGGTGGAGACAGAGTTGTAGAGCAGGTGCCCTCCCTGGCTGGCCGAGTGGCTAGCATATCCGCTCTCAAGCCAAAAGGCTGCAGGTTCGAATCCTGCCATGGGCATGGATGTTTGTGATTGTCTTTGGAAATAGTAGTGGTAGTGATCGGCAGTAGATGGCGTTGGTGTAGTTGTGGTCAGTTGGTGGACTGAGTGGTGGAGACAGAGTTGTAGAGCAGGTGCCCTCCCTCGATGAGTTTTTAGACTCCCAGGAGGTGTCTAATAATAATGCTATCTTTTCTCCTTGTTAAGGTAGAAAAATCATGCTTATTGCTATGATTCTTTGAACTATAGTGGTAGTAGCATTGCTGCCAACAATACTTGGTAGCAATGATACCTGTCAAAGGACAGGTTATTTTTCTTGGAAGAACAAAATTTACAGATAGAGGGAACTGCCATGGTTTCCCCCCCCCTGCCAATTTTTACATGGAAAATTTTGAAAAATGAGCAATAGACTCAGCCCCTCTCAATCCTTCTATCTGGCTAAGATATGTAGATGATATGTTCTCTGTTTGACCTCATGGCCCAGACACATTAAACTCAGTCACCTCAGTAGTCTACATCTAAGAATCCAGTTTACTATTGAAAAGGAAAATAATAGCTTACCCTTCCTAGACACCTTAGTAACACGCCTTCCTAATGGTAACCTTTTCCCTTCACTGTATATAGAAAACCCACTCACACAGGTAGATATATTCACAAACTTTCCCACCACCACCACCCCTCTTAACAATATGGCATTATTAAAGCTGTAACTAATAGAGCCCATAATCTTTGTTCCAGTGGAACCTCTTTCAACCGAACATACACAATATCTTCATTTCTAATAGGTATAGTGATTACAGAATTAAAAAAATAATTAGTTCCTCCCTCAATCATCATCCATTGCTTCAGAAGGATTTCAGAAATGCCATCACCTTTCGCTACATCCATGGCACATCAGGAAAAATAGCCAGGTCTTTAAAAAAGTACAACCTCTTCACAGCTTTTAAGTCCCACCAGAAACTTGCTACCTTTATCCATTCTAGCAATTCTCCTGTGCCTGGAGTATATAAAGTATCCCCTTTTCTGCAAGCTGGCTTACTTTGGACAGACAGGTAGATCAGTGACCATCTGTTTAGAAGAACACAAATCATACATCTGCAATCACGACTATAGTCAATTTGGCCTTGTAGACCATGTATTGGATACAGCCAACAGAATCTCCTGGAAGAAAACCACCATGCTCCACTATAGCAAATTCAAAAAAGGAAAGACTGTTTTTTAGAATCTGCAGCAGCACTCAGAAATCAACGAAATTTAAATAAATACAGATGCATGAAACTTCCTGAAATTAGGGAAACAATAATTGTTAGAGGTCCAACTTTACATCCTAAGCCACGTACAAATGCCCATAGAGGACGTGCCACCTAGATAGGACTTTAGTCAGCCATGTTTCATTTAGTATTGTGCTGTCTTTGTGTGTGTGTGTGTGTGTGTGTGTGTGTGTGTGTGTTACAAGAGTTATTTGTAATCCTCAAAGATGTCTCAGTGACTGAGACAGAATATCGGAAGCATTAAAATTAGCTTTTAATCTTTTGCTGTAAATATTCCATTAAACCTCTGACATGATGTCCTCCCAGCACTTGAGCCTTAACACACGAAGCCTTTATTCAACTTTGTGATCTATATATTTATATTTTTGATATTTAAACCCTAAAAAGCCAGTTCTGTTTTAAGTGGTGAAATTAGTAGGTTAATTTTACATGTTTTTAACAACTAATAAATTCCTGTTTATAAATATAGTTATGTTAAAGTTCTCAAGATTTGGGAAACTTTAATTCTTAAGTCTTCCCCAACAGCTAAAGCTAGCAACACCACCAAAAGAGGGTCCCCCCCACACACACACACTGGACTCTAGTCTAATTTCTTCCACTTATTGTTGTGTGTGTGTTATTACAATTTTAATATTGTATTCTTTAAGGGAATATTCTGAAATAAATGTGGACTCTACTTACATCCACATGATAAAAGAAATTAACAAAAATCAGACCACACAAATATCCCTATTTGATCAACGTATAAATATAGATATAAAGAGAGGGGTCTGCCAAGGCGATGTGATCTCCCGAAATCTATTTACCAGCACTTTAGAATGCATTCTGAAAAAAATAGACCTAAACGTAGGAATAAGCATAAATGGTGAAAAACTACAAATCCTTATGTTTGCAGATGATCTAGTACTGATATCCCACAACCCAAAAGACCTAGAAGAAATGGGTAAAAAAATATACACAAACAACAGTAAGATAGGCTTAGAAATGAATCTAGAAAAAACAAAATGGATCAAAAACATCTGTAGTCTCCTATGTATTAATAACATCCCTATAGAACAAGTTGACTCCTACAGTTACTTAGGACAAACAAATTAATAACAATTTATCTGAAGAACTAGCAAAAAGAAAAAGCTGCATGGCTATCGTTCAATAGACTAAAAGAAACACTTATTGATCCAAATCTTGACATCTCTGCGAAGACAAAACTATTTAATATGACATTCTTCCATCACTCACATATGGATCAGAAACATTGAACACGACAAAAAAAGAAGACTCTCAGAATAACTCGCCATAAGAAGAAGATTCTCAGAATAACTCGCCATAAGAAGAAGATTCTCAGAATAACTCGCCATAGGATTTGTAACATCAGCAAAATGGAACATGTTAGAAACACAGAACTGAGAAAAAGATCAGGCATAAAACATGTGGTGACTGCAGTATATGAAAGCAAGGTGAAATGGACAGGTCACATAGCCAAACTCAGGGATAACAGATGGACATTAAGAATACTCAACTGGTAACCTAGAATAAAGAGAAAACCAGGAAGACCACCTACAAGATGGGAAGATCCACTAGTGAAATCTATGGGTATAACCTGGAAGAGAGGATCGAGATTGTTGGATGCATCTTTATGACCTGCACTCGTGGAGAAATCCTGAGTGAAACACAGGTCCATCAAGGTAATTCTTGAAGATGACAGAGAGATTAAGCCTGTTTAATTATTTCGCTGTGCTATATTCATTCCATTTATAGTGGAATGAATGTACTATAGGTAGACCCAGTGACGTATTTAGGTATAGGCCCGTGCCTAGAGCGGCAAATTTTGAGGGACAGCGGAAATTTCCAGGCTCTCATTTTTGTAATTATAACATGTTCCTTATATCCCGCATCTACTCACAAGTGGAGAAATGTATTTCTTTTCCTCATTGTAAGTTCTGCAAGCATATTGGCATGTAATCAGATTTTGCATAACTATACAGACCGAGACACGTGCGTGGAAAGCTAATATATTGTTGTCAGTAACTTGACACAAAGGCAATAGGGATCGCTGTCGGGAGAGATTGATGCTAATTAATTTTGTGTCGGTATTATTCTTACTAACTATAACAACTTTTCCTTTATTATTTCGAATTCAAATTAAGATTGTTAATTGTTGCCCTTCCTTCAACTCTTTAGTTCAGTATCCTGATATCTTTGCAGCAGTTAAGATGTGCTAAATCTGAAATTATTTTTAGAGTTTTCAGTGCTCCTGTCATATGTTGTCATCAGAGTGGAGGTAATACAGTTTTATTGTTTTGCTTTTAAAAAGTTATAAATCGTGTAAATCATTCCGATACTTCCTGCATGTTTTAAATTACTATTTAAATTTTAAAACATGAGGTGACGGTAGAAAGCAACTTAGTGGTAATGAATATAAGAAGAGGAGAAAAGAAAAGGAAGTGAAAATTAACGAAGTACTCGTAGTATCAACCACAAGAAAACTGGACAATTTTTTTGCGTCGGTATCTGCTAATAGTAATTGTGATTTGGAAAAAGAACAAGAAGTGGTTGAGGAGACGGAAATTGAATCTGTTTCAAATGATGTGCCTACAACAAATCCCAACAATTTGGCAGCACAGGTGATAGTGAGTAATGACCCAGCTGAGTGGATTCTAAATGGCATAACACGCGAGTATATCACAGTTAATGGGTTTCCACAAAATTTAGACAGTGATCTTTCAAAATCGCAAAGAGCTTATCCTGACAAAGTAAGACATGTTTCTAAGAAACTGATTGAGAGGAATCTGATTAATGGCAAAAAAATAATAAGATATTTTCTTGTTTACTCTCCTAGTACCGGAAAGATCTTCTGTGCATCTTGTTGCCTTTTTGGTGGAGGGGGAGCTGACAATAGTCACTTCGTCAGTGGATTTAATGACTGGAAAAATGCAGAAGCATGAGTGAGTCATCACAAGAAAGCAACTAGTCGTATGAACTGTCTAATAGCTCTGAAATAAAGAGCAAATCTTGCAGGGAGAATTGACTTACAAATAACTCAGCAACTGCAAGAAGAAATTAAGTACTGGAAGGCTGTGTTAAAACGAGTAGTTGCAGTTGTAAAAACATTGCCCAGTAGAGGACTTACTTTGAGGGGAAAAGGATGACATTTTCGGTTCTGTGCATAATGGAAATGCAAATGATGTGTCTAGAGTTAATTAGTGAATTTGATCCCTTTCTTGCTCAGCACATTGCCAAAAGCGGGAAAAAATGAAAAGGTTTCTTGCCCTATCTTTCCTTTGCCACGTATGAGGAATTTATTAAAATAATAGGCAAGAAAGTAATCAAATTTATTGTGGAAGAACTTAAAATAGCTAAGTACTATTCCATAAGTGTTGACTCAACCAGACTTGTCTCATGTTGATCAGCTGTCCTTCATTGTACGATATGTGAAAGAACATGGAACTCCTGTGGAGCATTTCATTGCTAACGTAAGTCAC
The DNA here is from genome assembly GCF_054136105.1 of Typopeltis vanoorti. Taxonomy (NCBI): domain Eukaryota; kingdom Metazoa; phylum Arthropoda; class Arachnida; order Uropygi; family Thelyphonidae; genus Typopeltis; species Typopeltis vanoorti. Next base: position 99,107,964 of record NC_143557.1, on the reverse strand, counting down.
AAATCTGGCAAGTTACAAGAGGCGGTTTTGACTTCACTAAACGAGCTTGGAATTGATGTGGCAAATTGCAGAGGGCAGACATATGATAATGCTAGTAACATGTCAGGCAAGTACACAGGACTGCAAGCAAGAATTCGTGAAATAAATCCATTGGCAGAATTCACACCGCGCGCTGGACATTCTCTCTCTCTAATTGGTACTTGTGCCGAATCCTGTCGGTACTCTTCCGCATTTTTTGATGTCCTTCAGACACGGTACGTATTTTTCACATCTTCAACACATCTGTGGAGTGTTCTAAGAAAGCACCTGGAAACTTTTGCAAAAGTAATCAAACGTCCTTCGCCTACTGTTGGAATCTTCGTGAGGGATGGAATGAAATAATTTTAACTTTGTCCGAAATTGAAAATGACACCACCCACAAGAAAGTTATGCGATGTGAAGCAAATGGGATTCTACGGCAACTTCAGTCACTGGAGGATGGGATCATGACCTGCCTATGGGATGATATTCTCGCAAGAATGAATGCCACAAGCAAGAAATTACAGTGTAAAGATTGATATAGGAACTGTGTGTGAACTATATGGGTCCCTCGAATATTTCAAAGAACTAGAGTTACTCTGTGAATCCTATGAAGAACAGGGCAAGAAACTTAGTGGAGTTGACTTGTATGAGGAAGAAAAAGTTCACCAGGTTTTTTGATGACAGTGCAGATGAAAGTAACGAAAATGAAGACGAGTACAATCCATCAGTCAGTTTCAAAACTGATACTTATGACACAATTTTGCACAGTCTCTCATTCGAAATGAATCGAAGAAAAGTGTCGTATGAAAACCTCTCGAAGGAGTTCCGGTTTCTCACAACAATGCATGTGATATATGAAAACAAAGTCATAAAAGAGGCTTTTCGAGTATTATTGAACCTGAATTTGTAAACGAATGCCTGCACTTCAGAGCGCACCTGAAATCAAGTAGCTTAGAAATAAATACATTCCTACAACTTTCACAGAAAATTTGACAGGAAGCCCTACAATGTATATATCCCAATCTGGACACTGCTGTTACGATTTTTCTGTGTAAGATGGCAACAAATTGCTCAGCTGAACGATCGTTTTCCACCTTCAAAAGGTTTAAGGACTACCATAGAACAACTATGACAGAAGAAGGGCTCAGCAACTTGGCAGTTCTACAAATTGAGAGCGATATTGCAAGAGTTTGACTACGAGGACATGATAAATACCTTTGCCGAGCGAGCGACAAGACGTAGAATATTCTAGGACATTTTGGGCGAGTCATAATGTACACATATATATATATAGCAATTTGTAGTATTAACTCGGTACTGGGATATGTTCATATTTATAGTCAGTATATATATATAGATCTGCGGGCCTAGGGGCGGGAAAAACCTAAATACGCCACTGGGTAGACCAGCTAACATCTTGTATATGGAAACGTCATAAAAAATTACTGATTGTGATGATTTGCTTTTTCTCATGTTGCTTTTGTAGATCATGCAGTATTCTGTAAGTATACAATTGAAATTGGCTAAGTATATATATACTTCACTTAGTGCAGAAATCAGCAGATTCCTATAATGAATAATATTTTTAAAAAACAAATGCTGTTTTTATGACAATAAGATAACATTAATTTTATGATTTTTATGCCATTCAGACAGCTCACAAATGACACATTTTATAATAAAAAAAAATTCTAATGAAAAAAATGTAAATTCATCCATAAATATTGACAAACTTTTAAAATTCCTAACACTGAAGAAAAGAAGAAAGCATACCAAAAATTCCTGCCAAATAAGTCAGTTTGTGCTCTTAGAGAATACAGAGAGACAAATGTAAGAAAGCCAAACACTGTGTAAAACTAGCTAAACAAAAGTCATGGGAAGACTTTGGTAAGAACATAGAAAATAAATATCAAAAGGTGGCAATATATTCTGGAGGTTGTTGAAGAAGCTCAGAAATGGAGGAAAGAGAGCTGTAAAAGGGATTCGAGATGATAAAGGTGACATTTAGGTGGATGTTTGGAGTAATTTTCGAAATATTGCTAAACGAATAAATTAATGATAGCCCAGTGGTAAAAAACACTGACCAGGCATACAATCAGGAATACATATCCATACTTGAAGTGGAAAAAGCCTGAAATGTGGAAAGGCAGCAGGAGTAGATGATATTCGACGAGAAATGCTCAAGTATGGAGGTATAAAAGTCTTACGGTGGCTGCACTGCATAGTTCAGAAGGCTGGACAGAGGGACGAATTCCAGATGATTGGAGTAGAGCTCTCATAGTAAAGCTCTCATATAGCTCTCAATAAAAAGGGAAATAAAACTGAATATGAGAATTACAGAGGTATTTCCCTGTTCAGTGTTCCTGGTGAGATATATGCAAGTATACTTGAGAAACGATTGAGAAAGATCGTGGAAGCTTGGTGAAGTAAAAGCTGGATTCAGACCAAATAGAGGCTGTCAGGATCAGATTTTCACTTTATGACAAATAGTTGAGAAATCATGGGAATGTAACAAAGATCTGTATTTAAGTTTTGTAGATCTGGAAAAGGCATATGACAAGATGCCTTTTCCAGAATAGAGAAGCTATTCAAAATGCTACAGTTGTATGGAATCAGTGGGGCATTATATCAAGCAATACTTAATCTTTATTTGAGTTGTAAATCAAGAAAGTACAGGAAGTTGGTTTAATGTTAAATCTGGTGTCGGACAAGGATGTACGTTATCCCCTCTGTTATTCATTATCTATATGGATCACATTATGAGGTAAAGTGGTATTCAACCTGATTTCAAAATTGGAGATATTAATGTCAGCTCTCGTAGCTTTATGTGGATGATGTTATATTTCTAAATAAATACGCTACGTCTGCAAGATTCCCTGACTAAATTGAATAACTGTTGTAATAGATATGGTATGAAGGTCAGCAATAACAAGACAAAGACAATGAAAATAAGCAGAAGCATTGAAAATATCAACTGCATTGTGAATGGAGAGCCTATAGAACAAGTAAAACATTTCAGCTACTTAGGCACGATTTTTAGTGAAGATGGCAAATTAAATATGGAAATAGAAAACAGAATCAAAAAAGCTGGTATGGTGGAAGTCAACTGAATAAGTTTATATGGAATAAGAGAGAAGTTAGTTGGAACACTAAATTAGCTGTATACAAGTCAGTGTTCAAACCAGTTTTAACTTATGAATCTGAGAGCTGGGTCAGAAGTAAAACACTTGATCAAAGACTAGAGACTGCAGTTATGAGAGTCCTGATAAAGATTAGGGGCATGCAAATGGCATGAATGGCAATATCATATTAAAAACGAGGATATTAGGAAAGAACTTGACATTGTCAGCATCCAGGAATGTGTTAACAGAGCTAATCTCAAGTAGTATGGTCACTTAAACAGAATAGGAAAGGAAAGATTAGCGGAGCAAGTTTTCTCTGTCAGTTTGTCAGGAAAAAGACCCAGAGGAAGACCAGGATATAGGCGGATTGATACAGTAAAAAGTGCCTTAGATGATAGAAATATAAGATCTGATAATGTTGGAGTCTTGATAGGCAACAGACTGATTTGAAGAAAAATGGTACACAGGAAGTTAGTAGTGATGAAAGTTTTTTTCATGTTGTACTATCATATCCTGTACACACTTGAGGATACATGTCAGGAATTTGATGATGTTGAACACTGAAGAGCATGATACTCACTGAGGTGAGTTCTTCCTGATGTGCGAAATATGATATGCATTCCAGCAAACATGTTAAGTCATTCCTGCAGATGTATACAGATAGGATATACAGCAACTCAGTTGTTGGTCATCATTAATGAAAAAACTAACATTTTGTCATACATTCTGTTCTTTTGCATTTTCTAATGGTATTAGCTCACTATAATATGAAGAAATATAATGATTTAGCACAAAAGAAATTTTATCAGTTAGGTTTGTGGTTAAATCATTTTGGGAAACTGCTTTAAATATAGGCTTTGCATTTGGTGGTTGGTTGGAGAGGGTTATTAACCCTTTAACTGCTGAGAACATATTATTACAGGCTCGGAAATACATGCCTGCTGTGCTGAGCCCATATATGTACGGTTGACGTGCCTCCCATATTCAGTCAATTTTTTAGTATGGAAAGAATCGTCGTAAGATATTCAAACTTCTTGGAAAGGTTCTTCCATCTATTGCCAACCAACTGAAGTTTATTTGACTTTGGTTTCTGTCCTTGTATGACATCTAAAGAGAAAAATTTGAACTGGTGCAACTAATCATATGCAGCACAATGCATAAACCACTTGACTGCAGGGATGTCACAATATGGCATCTACCAGTAAATATCTGCGTTATGTTACTGATGATCAAATTTATGAATTGTTAACATCAAATGAGTCGGGAGAATAATTGTCCAAGTTAAGTGAATTGTGTACTTCAGGTGAAGAAGATCCTGGTGATGTGTTACCAGCAAGCAAGATAGTGACAAAAATCTTGATACGAACGTGCTTAAGCGAATGCATACTGAAGATGTATTGTTCAAGTAGCGTGATGATGCATTTACTCTAAGTGGACACAAATTTGATAGCTGTAATTCAGGAATAATCACAGGTAATATCACTGATGATTCTTCAGCATTAGATATTTTTCAACAATTTTTTACCATAGAACTAATGACAACAATAGCTGATGAAACAAACAAGTTTCATACCTTCACCACAAATAATATACCACCCATCTTCACGACTAAAGCAGTGGAAAAACAACACCCCTCACGAACTTTACATTTTTCTAGCCATTACACTGCTAATGACAAGGGTAAAAATTTCATTAGTGATAATGAAAATCAACCTGAAGGAGACAGATTATATAAGTTGAAATCTGTAATTGAAAGTCGAAAAAATTTCAGTGAAATGTTCTACCCCTTTCAAAATTTGTGTATAGATGAAAGTCTTGTTCTTTTCAAAGGTAGATTATCATTTGCCCAGTACATTCTTTTAAAAAGAAGTCGATTCGGAATAAAACTACAGTGGTATCTTGCTTATCCGAACTAATAAAAACCGTGCTCGTTCGGATTAGCAAATTTTCCCCCCAAGAGACAACAATAGCTAGCGTTTAAGACAAAAATAATAAGATTCTAATGTTACACCAATTTAATTCTGTAAATAAATGAAATAACTAATAGGAAAAAAAGCTACTGAACTGTAATGTAAAACTTAAAACTTAATACAGTACACAAGTTTATTTTAGTAAAAAAATTTAGTTTGTATATACCTGTATTTTTGAGGATTCTGATTTAATAAAATTGCATAGTTCAGTACATAACTTAATTTGCATAAAAAAATATCACTTTCTTGTACACAACACAAAAAAAAAAGTTTCACAAAATGACACACAAAAAAGTTTTTTTTATTTCTTTGTAAAAAAGTCACTAATTTTCTTTTACTTCTTGGAATCTAAACTTTTTTCTAATGCTTCTCGGAGCTGCATTAGCAATAAAATTTTGTGGAATGGCGCATCATTCTGCCTAGCCCATTCTATACGCATATTAAAACTGTCAACTTCCTCTTCATGTTTTACTTTTTTTTCTTTGAGTTCTTTATCGTCATCATCATCTTTTAACTCATTCTGTAGCGTCATATTTATAATTTCAGCATCTGATTTGATTTCAAATTCGGTGATTCATGCCGACAATACAGTACGTACCATACAGTATAAAAAAGCGAACGTGAACACACGCAATAAATCAAAATAGGCCTACAATATAACCATACAATCGACAGTATACAAAAAAATACTGTACTGTAATAATAATAATAATAATACGTAATAAATAGAACTTTTTTTTCTTTCAAATCGCAGTTCAGATTACTGGAGGATTCGGACTAAGGAGGTTTGGATTAGCGAGATACCGCTGTATTTCTTATCTGTGACTGTGAAACTGATTTCATCACATTTCATAGTGTACACTGGGAAGGACACAGACATCTTCCCTGAGCCTGACCTTGGTGTGTCGGGTGCAATTGTGAAAACACTTATAATGAAATATTTACATAGGAGTCGCACACTATGGATCGACAACTGGTATTCCAGCCCTTTACTTTTCGACTGGTTGCATAAAAACATGACCAATGCATATGGTACAATCAGGAAAAATATAAAGGGAATGCCTAAATTTTCACAGAAACTACATAAGGGACAAATAGAAGCAAAATATACAGACAATATTCTTGCAATAAGATGGCTTGACAAAAGAGAAGTTTCTATGCTGACAACATTGCATGAAAATGATGTTACACAGATGGACAAAAAAGATCGACAGACAGGAGAGATATTGTGAAACCACATTGTGTGGTTTCACAATAGTGAAACCACACAATGTGGTTTCACTATTGTGAATAGTACATGATTACAATGTCAACATGGATGCTGTAGACAGGTCAGATATGATGGTCATGTCTGTTGAGTGTATGAGAAAAACTATAAAGTGGTACAAAAAAACTATTTTTGCACCTTCTGGATATGACACTACTAAATTCCCACTGTCTCTATAATGTAAAATTCGCATTATAGCAAATTTAGCAGACTACCAACTCATGCTTATCAGGGAAATAATTCAAAAGTATCATATCCCCAGAACAACAGGGAGGTTGAAAGGACGTCTGTCACCTGGAGATCAAGCACTGCATCTCAAAGAAAGGCATTTCCCTTCTCTTGTACCTTCTACTGAGAAGAAGAATGTAGCTTGAGTTTGTTATATCTGTTCCAATACCACTCTTGAGCAGAAAAGCGTCGTGAGAGCCAGTATATGTGCACCAAATGTGACGTTGGACTCTGTGTACAGCCCTGTTTTGAAAAATATCATTCCATACTAAATTTTTAGGATTTTCATACCCTGGCACTTGGTAGGCTTAGTAATAACTGTGTTTGTAAATAATAGTGCTCTTTATATATTTTGATTAATTTCTACATAAATTAATGTGTGTAATTTGTATAATCAAGTGGACACCCCATGATTATGCAAATTTTATAAAACACTATTATTGCCATTCTTGTGAGTGAACAAGTGTATATCAAGAATGTATGATGCTGTCTGGACTTCTTACTTCAGTAAGAATTTTAATTGATTCATCATCATCAAATTCCTGCCATGAACCCTCAAGGGGTGTACAGGATATGATAGTACTACATGAAAAAAATTACATCATCACTAACTTCCTATCTACAATTTTCCTCCAAATCAGTCTGTTACTTGTCAAGACTCCAACCTTATCAGATCTTATATTTCTATCGTCTAAGGCATTTTGTACCATATCAATCCACCTATATCTTGGTCTTCCTCTGGGTCGTTTTCCTGCCAACTTGGCAGAGAACACTTGTTTTGCTAATCTTTCTTCACCCGTTCTGTTTAAGTGACCATACCACCTGAGATTAGCTCTGCTAACACATTCCTGGATGCTGACAATGTCAAGTTCATTCCTAATATCCTCGTTTTTAATATGATATTGCCATTGATGCCATCTGTTTACACCTATAATCTTTCTCAGGACTCTCATATCTGCGGTCTCTAGTCTTTATTCAAGTGTTTTACTTCTGACCCAGCTCTCAGATCAATAAGTTAAAAATGGTTTGAACACTGTCTTGTATACAGCTAATTTAGTGTTCCGACTGATTTCTCTCTTATTCCATATGAATTTATTCAATTGACTTCCCACCATACCAGCTTTGCTGATTCTGTTGTCTATTTCTATATTTAATTTACCATCTTCACTAAAAATCGTGCCTAAGTAGCTGAAATGTTTTACTTGTTCCACAGGTTCTCCATTCACAACACAGTTCACATTTTCAATGATTCTGCCTATTTTCATTGTCTTTGTCTTGTTATTGCTGACCTTCATACCATATCTATTACAACAGTTATTCGATTTAGTCAGAGAATCTTGCAGACTTGTAGCGGATTTATTTAGAAGTATAACATCATCCGCAAAAAGCAAAGGGCTGACATTAACATCTCCAATTTTGATATCATGTTTAATACCACTTTCCTTCATAATGTGATCCATATAGGTAATGAATAACAGAGGGGATAATGTACATCCTTGTCTCACTTTTAATTGATTTTATTTATAAATTTTTTGCAAAATTAATTCAGCATAAGGGACAATTGGTCCTTTATGCTGAATATAACAACCAACAAAACATTGGTTGTTATGTACAGATAACACGGTACTTATACAACACGATTTCGATATAAGGTGGTCTACAAACTGTAGTAGCCCTTTATCTTTTATATATTTTTCAACTTGCGACTTAAAAATCAAATTTTATCTTCGTCAAATTTGTGTCTGCCCGTATCGCGCATGTAGTTATAAGTAGCGAATTTATATTACGGGAAATGCCGTTTAGCACGCATGTACGTCAATTGTTTACCGTATAGTGTTTATTGTTGAAAATCGTCTTCGTTTTCTGCCAGGAAAGCACATTAGAAATCATAAGTGTGTTAATCTTAAGCTGAGCCACTTTGAGCGCTTTTGTAATATGGCTGAAAACGAAATTAGTGAATTAATTGATGGGGAAATAGATTTAAATGAGGAGGAACTGGTAAAGTTAATAGATGACGTCGAACCAAATGGTGGGGAAAGTTATTATTATTACGTGGCACCTCCAGGCAGTCTGAAGACCCAACGAGTTCTGCCGAAGATTCTGATTGCGATGAATCCATTAAATAATTCAGTTTAAAGAAATTAGCAGAAGGATTGAACTTGGCAAGAAAGTTATTTTATTGATAATGATCTCTCAATGGAGTCCTCAGGAAAATTCACGAGACAATTGGATATTTGTTTAGCTCCGTATTATGAACTTAAAAAATTGCAGCATAGTGGTAAGCAAAGTCTTATTATGGACTTTATAACTAAATCAGTTTAAATATGCAACGAGAATTATACAAATGATATCCAAGAGATTTCAAGCGATGACAACGTGCGGCCACTCGTAAATAAAGAACATCTACGGAATGTTAGTTTTGAAGAGTGATGAAAATATGCACTTTATTTTATTTTGCCTAAAACATTTATGCATTATGTGCAATGAAGTTTACGTACAATTCATAATTTTTTATATTTTTATACTATATATTTGTTTCATAGTATATATGTTTTCTTAACTTACATGAATTACCTGAATTAAATAAAAAAATATTTTTGTTGGATATGTCATTGTTTATATAATCTTTAAATAAAAAAAAAAAAAATTATTTCGGACCCTAACACTACTTTTTCTATGTGATCTGAGTCTCGCATAATGCGATTTATATAAAGCGGCATTTCTATGGAATCTAACATCCGCATTATACGAGGGTTACCTGTATATATATATATATATATATATATAGTTTATTATACAAGATGTAGTTTTGTATAATATATATGTATGTATGTGGTGCTATTACTATTAGCACCAACCACCAGAGAGAGGGGCGGGGTGGCATCGCATTACACAGTGCATTTGGCCAGGTTCTGTAAAATATCTCAAATTATATATATAGATGAATTTTAATTTTGTTTACAGTAATGTTTCATTCTTATAAATAGAAATATTCCCTTAGTTCATAAATTAACACAATTGTATACAAAATAGTGAGCTATAATGAAAAACATTTAATTGTAACTTTATTTAGCATTTTTTAAAAATATGTAATATTCCTCTCCTTTTAAATTGCAAAGGAGTTGCAACTACTGAAACATCGGATGTACTTCAAGAACTCACCACAGAGATGTTATTTGATCCAAAAGGTAAGTGAGAAAAGATAATAGAATGTGCTGTAATCAGTGTTATTTTTATAATTTCTGTCTTTTCTGCCTAAATCAGTAGCATAATTTAGCCAACCAAAATATTGTGTTGTTGAAGTGAGTATTTTTTTTTTGTATTCTATCACAACACCCACACACAAAAACTTGTGAATGTTATAATCAGTTCATCATAGCATATTGTAACTATTAGGACATTCTTATTTGGCATAAATTTGCTACATTTGCAATAGCTCACTAGGCCTCCCTGGTGTTTTTCTTCATCTCACTAATAATCATCATCATCATTCCTGACATGTGTCCTCAAGGGGGGTGTACAGGATATTATGATAGTACTACATGATAAACTTACACCATTACTAACTTCCTATCAACAATTTTCCTCCAAATCAATCTGTTATCTGTCAAGACCCTGCATTATTACTTTTATCATCTATAATTCCTTTTACAGTGCTCTTTCCTCCATTTCTGAGCTTTTTCAACAGCCTCCAGAATATTTTGCCATCCTCATGATATTTATTTTCTATGTTTTTATCAAAGTCTTCCCATTACTTTTGTTTAGCTAGTTATACACAGTGTTTAGCTTTCTTACATTTGTCTCTGTATTCTCTAAGAGCACAAGCTAACTTATTCACCAGGAACTTTTGATATACTCTCTTTTCCTTCACTGCATTTTAACTTCCTTGTCCACCATGGAGTTCTGATTTTTCTATCCTTGCAGACAACCTCACCACATGCCTCTCTGGCTGAATCAATCAATGTTTTTTTCCGGGCTTACTACTGAATCTCCAAGGTTTGGTTCCTGTTCTCAAACTCTTTCATTTTTTTCTTGAATAATGTTTGTGTATTTTAGTTTACAGTTCACATCTGAGAGCTGTTCAGTGTTGTGACTTTTTTCTTGATTATTTCTATTAGAAACTATAATTCAGTTTTTTTAGGAATGTTAGTCAAGTGAGTAATATTTATTATCCGACTAGTTTCACTGATTTTTGCTATCGGCATCTTCAGGGATACAATTGCTAAGTGATATGAACATAACAGACTAGGTTTTAACTGACAGTTCTAATTCATACAAAATTAGTACTGTGCGTGAGACAACACGCGTGTAGCGGGTACATGATTTATTGGTTGAGAGACATAATGTAATTGGCATGAAAGTTCATTTCTTTAGTGTTTAGTGATCTAATTAAAGTTTTCCAAATATCAGGTAGGATTAGACCTTGATTCTTATGTAGGTTTCCTGTTGAACAGGCGACTATAGCAGCTTCCTTGAAGGTTCTGGAATGGTAGTTCTCTTCTATATAAGGCATATGACTTATCCCACTCAATAAGATGATTGGTAGTGGCAAAGTGGGAAGAAAGGCCTGAAATATCTTGTCTGTTGTTTCTAACATAGCCTATGTGCTCCTTCTGTCTTTTTTCGAAGCTTCTAGAGGTCTGACCAATGTAACTAACACCACAGGAACAAGGTATATTGTATACTCCAGAGTACTTGTAGAACAGATGAGGGTCTTTTGGTGATCTTAAAAATTTCCAAATAGTGTTGACTGGCTTGAATGTTACTTTAATATTGTGTGGTTTTAGAAGGATAGCCAATTGTTTGGAAATGGTGCTAACAAATGGAATAGTTACAGTGCTGATGTATTGGGTGTCATCACGTTGTCTTTGTGGTATATCTGAAAAGAGAATTTTGTTGATGAGTTGATGATGTTGATGATTTTGTGAATTTGACGAGTTGAAATGGAGGGAATGTTCAGTATTCGTAAGTTTTCTATACACAGACAGGTCGATACTGTTATTGGTTTGTTTCTTTATTAGGATGTCTAGGAATGGAAGTTTTTCATCTTTTTCAATTTCTAATGTGAATTTGATAGTATGGTGGAAACGATTGATTTTGTTGAGATATTCCATTAGTTCTTCTTTCTTATGATTCCAAATGATAAAGGTGTCATCAACATATCTGTATCAAGTTGTAGGTTTTGGGGTAATTAGAGATAAGATTTTATCTTCTAGGTCTTCCATAAATAAGTCAGCACAAGAAGGAGAGAGGGGGCTACCCATGGCTAATCTGGTAAGTTGTTAGAGACGGTTTTTTGCCAAACAAAATAGTTCAAAGTTAAACAATGATTGAACAATGTAGTGATCTTTCTTGGGAACAAGTTGTCTAAGATGTTGATGACTTCCACAACTGGAATGTTTGTAAACAGAGATGTGACGTCAAGGCTAGCTAGTATATCATCTTTAGAGATGGGGATGTTTTTTAATTTCTCAATAAAATGTTGTGAGTTTTTGATATAAGTATCCGAGTTGTGAATGTGTTGTTGTAAAATTTTGACTAGATATTTAGACAGTTGCTTAGTTGGAGAATAGATTCCATCAATAATTGGATGTGATGGTATACCTTCTTCTTTATGTATTTTAGTGCATGGATTTTAGCTTTCTTATTAAATCTATGGGTCAGTTAGTTATTCCATGTAATAGTTTGTTGGTGTCATTATGGTTTTTTTGCTTAGGATCTGTACTGAGAACATCATAGACAGACATGTTTGATAATAGATTGTTAATTTTCTCTTCATAATCTTTTGTATTTAAGATAACAGTATTATTGCCTTTGTCCGCTTTAAGTATGATGATGTCTTTATTATTCTTGAATTTGAGTAGTGTTCTTCTTTCCATTTGGTTAGCGTTGGTGTTAAGATATCTTGATGGATCAGAGAGGATTATGCTGCTTTTTAATCGTAGGTCATTAGCTGTTGGCTATGGTGGCAATGAGATGGCTTTTTCTAAGTTGCAGATGAAATCTATTTTAGGAATAGAAGTAGGTTTTAAGGCAAAATTGAATCCTTTTTTGAGAATTGAGATCTCAGGTTTTGTTAAAATGTGATTAGATAGGTTAACTATAACTTGGTTATCTGGTAGAGATGGTTTAGAGTTAATGTGATTATCATATAGCAGATTGAATTTATCAATTTGCATCTTTTTGCTGTAACTGAAGGTTTTAGCATAACAGTTGTAAATTATATTATCTAAAACTTGCCAGGTATCTTCATCAAGGTTATTAGAGATGAACAAATCATAGCATTGAGAGTCTATTTGGCTGAGCAATGAACTCGTATGGCTCATTCTTTCTCGGAGAAGGGTGAATGAAGTTTTGTGGTAAATAATATTATCTTTTTGGTTTTGAAATGTTGTTTGAGACGAAGAAATTTTGGGATAACGTTATTGTCTCGACATCTTTTTAAAAATGTCAGATGGTTTAAACACTTTAAACCTTCAAGATTGCGTACCTTTAGTTTTGTGATCTCGTTGATCCTGTTCATAGTGTGACTTTTTTCTTGACTGTTTGTATTAGAAACTATAACTCATTTTTTTAGTAATATTAGTCAAGTGAGTAATATTTATTATCCGACTAGTTTCACCGATTTTTGCTATCGGCATCTTCAGGGATACCATTGGTAAGCAATATGAAGGTAACAGACTAGGTTTTAACTGACGGTTCTAATTCATACAAAATTAGTACTGTGCGTGAGACGATACGCATGTCGCGGGTACATGATTTATTGGTTGAGAGACATAATGTAATTGGCGTGAAAGTTCATTTCTTTAGTGTTTAGTGATCTAATTAAAGTTTTCCAAATATCATGTACCCGCGACATGCATATTGTCTCATGCATAGTACTAATTTTGTATGATTTAGAACTGTCAGTTAAAACCTAGTCTGTTACCTTCATATCGCTTACCAATTGTATCCCTGAAGATGCCAATAGCAAAAATCTGTGAAACTAGTCGGATAATAAATATTACTCACTTGATTAACATTTCTAAAAAAAAATGAGTTATAGTTTCCCTTACATGTTCTTGTTTTCAATATGAAATTCAATTTTATTCTGCTCAAGACTAAATGGTGATCACTTGCAATTTAAATTAAAATCTTTTGTACACTCTGGTGTCCTGCATCAGGGAGAAAACATCACTATCAACAATAACATAGTCAATGTGACTTTTCTTATTCCTTGCCTCTTCTCCCCATGTGAATTTATGCACATTTTTATGTTGGAACATGGTGTTAGTAATAACCAGTCCATGTCCTGAGCAGAAATCCAACAGCTGTTTGCCATTATTATTAGCTTTGCTCTTTTCTCCAAATTTTCCCAAAATATTTCTGTATTCTGACAGTCATTTCCTACTCTGCTATTTAGATCTCCAAGAAGGACCAACTTTTCCTTTTTCATTGTATCAGTTGCTTTCTCTAAAGCCTCAAAAAATTCCTCTACTTCTATCTTATTAGAACCTTCTGTGGGACCATAGTCACAAATAAGTCTAATTGTCCAGTTTCCTTCTGATATTTGCCCACATCACTCTACTTGGTATTACTTGCCATTCAAGAAGATTAGCCTCATATTTAGAGTTAAATACTATAGATACTCCTTCTTTTCCCTGATTGTTATTTACTGAATATAACACTTTGTTGGTATTGCTTAGAAAGATCTCACCAGTTTCTCTCTTGTTTGTTTCAGTCATCCCAATTATGTCGATATGGTACTTATTCAATTCTTCTACTAGTCCCATTTCTTTGCCATTCAGGCTTCTTGTGTTGATAGTACCGATATTGAACTCTGGTGATGTTCAATTGGGATGTGTTTCAGGATTTGTTCCAGTAGCTGACTTTTTGCTGTTTGCCCCCTGGTTCCTTGGTGAAAACAATGGGAGGACTTGTTTAACTGACCGACACCCCATCAGGCATGAAATTCTGTCATGTTGTAACATCATTTTACATTGTGACCGATAAGAATACAATTTAGTCAGCTAAATCCCAATTTGCCAATCCATCCTCATTCATTCAGTATTCAGGTAGATAGATACCTAACGGTGCACCAGAAGATGAGGTTGGACATTAGGTCAGTTCTCCACATTCCTTTAAAGACTATGTGGAGATCTCCTATCAGTTATACAGCTTTGACCCTTAATCACTCACTAACAATATTAATAATTTACACTAGCTGTTTATCTGGCCTAGTTAAACCTGAAATAGGTTGAATAATTGAAACGTCAGCTATTGCCTAAAAGCAATCAGATCTCAGTTTTAAATTCTTCTTATAAAAGTATTCCTGGTCTCTAGGTCAGTTCTTTTGTTAGTGTTATAGGTGAGAGTATTAAAAAAAAAATTTGTCACCACTCATGTTCTTTGGTATCTGCATACTTGAAAATGATTTCCTTTTCAAAGTAATGATCATCATCATCATAGTTTCTTCAAGTATGAATAGGGAAATATATACAGAAATATGCATGTAACGACCCATGTAGATAATCTATTAAATTAGTGTGATTCAAATTATGTCATCTAGTAATTATCAGATGGTATGAGTCAGCTTCAAAAAAATAATTTTGCACGTGTATTGTCCAACTGTTTTCTTGGCCTTCCATTAGTTAGTCTGCAGAGAGCAAGAGCACTCTTAACATAGGTGAGGGTAGTTTGTGGTTCAGCCACCTCAATTGAGTTTTCTGAATTGTTTGCTTTGCTTCCTTCAAGAATGACAGTATTAGGAATGTGATCTTGCAATGCATATCACAATGTTAATGGAGGCATGTTCTCCCAAAGCTATTGACGATATTAAATGCATGTTCAGTAGTGATAGATAATCCAAGAATTCTACTCTAGAGACCAAATATCATCATCAAATTCCTGCCATGTTCCCTCAAGGGGTGTACAGGATACGATAGTACTACATGAAAAATTTACATCATTACTAACTTCCTATCTACAATTTTCCTCCGAATCAGTCTGTTACTTGTCAAGACTCCAACATTATCAGATCTTATATTTCTATCGTCTAAGGCACTTTGTACCGTATCAATCCACCTATATCTTGGTCTTCCTCTGGGTCGTTTTCCTGCCAACCTGGCAGAGAACACTTGTTTTGCTAATCTTTCCTTGCCTATACTGTTTAAATGACCATACCACCTGAGATTAGCTCTGCTAACCCATTCCTGGATGCTGACAATGTCAAGTTCTTTCCTAATATCCTTGTTTTTAATATGATATTGCCATTGATGCCATCTGTTCACCTCTCTAATCTTTCTCAGGACTCTCATATCTGCAGTCTCTAGTCTTTGGTCAAGTGTTTTACTTCTGATCTAGTTCTCAGATCCATAAGTTAAAACTGGTTTGAACACTATCTTGTATATAGCTAATTTAGTGTTCCAACTAATTTCTCTCTTATTCCATGTGAATTTATTCAGTTGACTTCCTACCATACCAGCTTTGTTGATTCTGTTGTCTATTTCTATATTTAATTTACCATCTTCACTAAAAATCGTGCCTAAGTAGCTGAAATGTTTTACTTGTTCCACAGTTCTCCATTCACAATACAGCTCACATTTTCAATGATTATGTCTATTTTCATTGTCTTTATCTTTTTATTGCTGACCTTAATACCATATCTATTATAACAGTTATTCAATTTAGTCAGTGAAACTTGCAGACTTGTAGAGGATTTAGAAGTATTACATCGTCTGAATAAAGCAAAGAGCTGAATTAACATCTCCAATTTTGATATCATGTTTAATACCACTTTCCTTCATAATGTGATCCATATAGATAATGAATAATAGAGGGGATAATGTACATCCTTGCCTGACACCAGATTTAACATTAAACCATCTTCCAGTACTTCCTTCAATTCTAACTGCTGAATTACAACTCAAATAAAGACTAAGTATTGCTCGATATAATGCCCCATTGACACCATATAACTGTAGCGTATTGAATAGCTTCTCTCTTGGCACCTTGTCATATGCCTTTTACAAATCGACAAAACTTAAATACAGATCTTAGTTATATTCCCATGCTTTCTCGACTATTTGTCGTAAAGTGAAGATCTGATCCTGACAGCCTCTGTTTGGCCTGAATCCAGCTTGTTCTTCACCAAGCTTTTCTTCCACAATTCTTCTCAACCGTTTCTCAAGTATACTTGCATATATCTTACCAGGAAGACTCAGTAGGGAAATACCTCTGTAATTCTCACATTCAGTTTTATTTCCCTTTTTATATATGGGTACTATGAGAGCTCTACCCCAATCATCGCGAATTCATCTCTCTGTCCAGGCATTTTGAACTATGCAGTGCAGCCACTGTAACACTTTTATACCACCATACTTCAGCATTTCTGGTCGAATATCATCTATTCCTGTTGCCTTTCCACATTTCAAGCCTTTGATGGCTTTTTCTACTTCTATTTCTACTAACCAGGCATGCTGACTGCATGCCTGGTTAGTAGAAATAGAAGTAGAAAAAAATAGAAGTAGAATCAGGAATACATATCCATACTAGTAGTATGGATATGTATTCCTGACTGCATGTCTGGTTAGTGTTTTTTACCACTGTGCTGTCATCACTCGTTTCATTTAGCAGTTTTTCAAAGTAATTACTTCATACGTCGAGGTTATCTTTTTCTTCCGTTTTCATGTCACCTTTATCATCTCTAATTCCTTTTACAGCATTCTTTCCTCCATTCCTAAGCTTCTTCGACAACCTTCAGAATATTTTGCCACCTGGTTGATATTTATTTTCTATGTTCTTGCCAAAGTCCTCCCGTGACTTTTGTTTAGCTACTTTTACACAGTGTTTAGCTTTCTTACATTTGTCTCTGTATTCTCTAAGAGCACAAGCTGACTTATTTGCCAGGAACTTTTGATATACTTTCTTCTTTTCCTTCGCTGCCTCTTTAACTTGTTGTGTCCACCATGGAGTTCTACTTTTTCTATCCTTGCAGACAACTTCCCCACGTGCCTCTCTAGCTGAATCAATCAGGGTTTTCTTCAAGGCTTGCCACTCAATCGCCAAGGTTTGGTTCCTGTTCTCAAACTCTCATTTTTACTTCAATAATCTTTGTGTTTTAGTCTATAGGTCACATCTGAGAGCTGCTCAACTTTTATTCGCTTTAAAACTTTCTTACATGTTATTCTTTTCAATATGAAATTCAATTTTATCCTGCTCAAGACTAAATAGTGATCACTTCCAATTTCAAATCCTCTGTACACTCTGGTGTCCTACACCAGGGAGAAAACATCACTATCAACAATAACATAGTCAATGAGACTTTCCTTATTCCTTGCCTCTTCTCTCCATGTGAATTTGTGCACAATTCTATGTTGGAACATAGTGTTAGTAATAACCAGTCCATGTCCTGAGTAGAAACTCAACAGATATTTGCCATTATTATTAGCTTTGCTCTTTTCTCCAAATTTTCCCAAAATAGTTTTGTTTGTCTGACAATCATTTCCTTCTCTGCTATTTAGATCCCCAACAAGGACCAACTTTTCCTTTTTCATTGTGTCATTTGCTTTTTCTAAAGCCTCAAAAAATTCCTCCACTTCTACCTTAGTAGAACCTTCTGTGGACCATAGGCATAAGTAAGTCTCATTATCCAATTCCCCATTCTGATATTTGCCCACATTACTCTACTTGAGACTGCCTGCCATTCAAGAAGATTAGCCTCATATTTTGTGTTGAACTATGGCTATTCCTTCTTTTCCTTGATTGTCATTGCCTGAATATAACATTTTGTATTTATTGCTCAGAAAGATCTCACCAGTTTTTGTCTTTTTTTGTTTCAGTCACCCCTATTATGTCGATCTGGTACTTATCTAATTCCTCATCTAGCTCCATTTTTTTCCATTCAGGCTTCTTATATTGATAGTACCGATCTTTAACTCTGGTGATGTTGAGTTGTGGTGTGTTTTCAGATTTGTTCTAGAGACGAAATATGGTATTTTTTAAAGCCACTTTCAGATCTCTGTTAGCAGAATTCTATTGGATCATAGAGTATATTCCAAGACCCATTACATGTGATTATGAATGATAAAAAAAAATTCTTCACTAAGAGTCAAATTTCTCTTTCAGATTTCCATGGTTGTTCATGTGATACATTGAAATTGTCAGACAGTTCCTCTAACTGTAATATTCTGTTTTACATTAACAGCTGATCAGCTTTTTTGATGGTCAGATTTACAACAGTGTTTCATTGTCTCCTACTTCAAGCATCATTGACTTTTTTTAATGCTTCCACCAACCAAATGTTATTCTCAGCGACTCCAATCTGTATGCATTCATTAACATCTCATACACCTACTGACAACAGTTCAAAAGTTTCCACAACAAATTCTGTAGCTCGGGGACTTTAATGTCCATAATACAAACTGGTTCCCCTATTCCAAATTCACAGATCAAGCTGGTAGGGAAGCTGAATCATTTGCCTTCAGTCATGACCTAACACAAATAGTCAATCTACTAACTAGAACATGAGACGGTCCTCATCATTCTACCAATGTTCTTGTCCTTTTCCTAACCAGCTCTCCCTCCAAATATACTGTGGATGTCTGCTCTCCCCTTGGCATCTCTGACCACAATCTTATTCAAATCTCCTTCTCTACAGTTCATCCTCTGCCCAAAAAATCTCAGCCTTGTACTCTATGGCACTGTAATTGTGCTAACTGAGATGACCCAGAATTTTTATGCTGCTTTTCCATGGTCAGATTATTGTTTTTGCTCTCATGATCCAAATACCTGCACTGACCTAGTGACTGAAATAAGTTCACTGGAATGGAAGCCTTCATTACCTCACTCCACTGCAAACTCCTGACCTTTCAAGCACTGGTTCTCCAAAAATTGTACCTCTGCTGGCTATGATAAAAATGCAGCTTATGTACACTGGCTTAAATTAAAAACTCCTGCTTCTCATTCATCTTATGTAACAGCTCGAAATGTGTTTAAAAAGAAAAAAAAGTTATCAACGATTCCAAAGTTGGGCATAACTTCTGTCCTTCCATATTGCATCCCATTGGCACTATGGTAACCTCACCCAAGGAAAATGTGGATCTCTTGGCATCATGTTTTCCCTCTAACTGCCTGCCTGGACAACCAAAGCAAATCACTTCCCATATTCCACAAACTGCCCACTGTATACCTCCTCTGAACTTTTGCCAAAAGGACATCAGAAAAAAAGTCATTAATCTTGTTACTAATAAGGCTCCTAGTCCAGATGGTATTCCTCCAGTTGTGCTCCAGAATTGATGACCATCCTGTATTATCTATATAAACTTTCATATTCTAGTGCATCTCTCCAACCACATGGTAGTAAGCTCACATCCAGCCTGTATTCAAAAAAAGGAGACAAAAGTGAACCATCTAACAACCTTTTCATTACTTGGAGTCTGATCAGTTAATTAGTGATCACTAATATGGATTCTGCCATTCTTGTTCTACCACCAACCTTCTAGCTAATCTCACCTACCTTCGGACTCAGGCCATGGAAAGATTTGGAGAAACTCATGTTATTGCTCTTGATATTTCTAAGGCATTTGATTCTGTTTGGCACTGAGGCCTCCTGAACAAACTGCCATCTTATAGCCCTCCATTCTACACTCTGTAATTGGATTGCTGGCTTCCTCATTGATTGCTTATTGTGTGTCATGGTAAATGGCTTCCTTTCATCAGATTTCCCCATCATTGCTGGAGTGCCTCAGGGTTCTGTGCTTTACACTCTTCCTCTTTTACATTAATGATCTCCTTTCTCTGACTTCAAATCCTATTCACAGCTTCGCCTGCTCCATTCTTCCATTTCTTCTAACCATAGAAGAACTAGAGCAGTCACTGGCCAACACCCATACACTGTCCAGCTTCAAGCACAGCAAACTAACTTCTCATCAGCTTCCTTCATTCCATCCACCTCTATTCTTTAGAACAATTTCCCTCCCATACTGTGTTTTTTCCCACTGAGTACAACCTCCCACTCTTTAAGAAACATAGCAACAGACTATATTTCTCCTTAATCACTTGCCCATACATGGCACTGTAGTGTGACCTTTCATGTATGAGGTCAAAGTAATACGATTTTAATTATACAACATTTATATAGCATTTCTTTTCTCATTTATTGCCAGCAAGTAAAACTATAGATAATGTAGATGGTTCTTTGCATGTTAAATTCACTACTTCACCAAATGAGATTTTATTTGTGAAAGTGAAAATTTCTTACCTAGAATTAAGATTAAACTGAATTTTTGTAGTCAAATTTAGGTCATGGTAACAATTCCTTCACCCCCCCACACACACACACATGCAGCTAGTAGGTTATATTGATGACCAAAGTTGTCAGTTTTGGTATTCATTTGAAAGATATTAAGAAAGGACTCCTTAAATTTTCTAACATTGAACAAATGAGATTGCTGCACTCAAAATAAACACTTTAACAGTGATGAAAAATACTCTGATGGAAATGATTTTATGCACTGCAAGCTTCGAACGTGGTGAATTTGCCATCATGTTTGAATATTGTCTCCATTTTTCCAGTTGGAAAATTTAAATACCAACCAACTAGCATCAAATTCCACTAGATGTTAGTGAAATTTTTTTGGTAGTAGATGATTTTCATTTTGCAGTGTGATAGACTACCCAATCTGTTTATTAGAAGCTTGAAGTAGCTTGAAAATTCAATGTTTAGTCTCTAGACAAGCATTTCTAGATTATGTAATCTATATCCCCCCCCCCCCCCCCCCACACACACACACAGTTAGGAAAACTCCCTGATCTGCAATTGAGTAGCCAGCTATCTGGCTGGGTGTTCACTTCAAGTGATGGTGGATGTCTCTTTCCTTCTATCTATACAACTAATGCTGGGTTCCACAGGCTCTCTTCTCTCGCCCTCTCTCTTCCTTCTATTCATAAACAATCTACTCCAAGTGACTGTCAATCCAGTACACAGTTTTGCTGATGACAGCACATTGCACTCCTCCTTTTCATTTGACAAACCCTGTGAAGCACAAATCTCCACAGCCTCCAGAAATCTAACCTCTACTACCTTAAATTCCAATCTTCGAAGCATTCATCAGTGGGGTTTGGATGACAGTATCAACTACAGTGCCAGCAAAACACACAGCTCTGCATTATTTCCCACAAAAAAGAACCCTGTTCTTCCAGTCTTACCCTTGATAATACTCAAATCTCTGTTCAAGATGAGATTCACCTTCTCAGAATTACTCTAACCTCTAATCACTCTTGGCACAAAACATATCACAACTATTGCCTCCTCTGCATCCAAAAAATTAGGCTTTCACTCGAGGTGTTACTATGAACAGCTCTTAACCCTATACAAATCACAACTCCATCTGACCATTGAATATCGCTCTCATATGTGGGGTGGTGCCCTTAAGAGCTCCATGTTAATACTGGTTTCATATACAGAAAAAAGCAGATTGATTGATGACCCCTCTCTCATTAATACACTCCACTCACTTTCAAACAGGCATTCAGTCTCTGCAGCCTGCATCTTCTATAAATACTTCTATTGCCACTGTTCATCAAATTAGCATCAATAATTCCCCACCTTCTTGCAAATCTGTCCAAACATGTGCAACAGCTAACTAGCACCCTCTCACAGTTCAACTCCAAATCCACAGAACAATTTCTCCTCTTCTTCTTTGTTTATCCCTTCCACTGCTGCCCTCTTCTGTCGCATGTGTTTCCCAAGGAATACAACCCACAGCTTTTCATATCAAATGTGAATAAGTTCCTTATTGCCCATCCACGATACTAATGTACTATAGGCTGACCTACTTCTCGTGGATGGGCTCTCCATTAAAAAAAAGAGGAGAGGTGGAAACAGTACTATAGGTTCGGTCTTTTGTGGATGGGATTCATGTTGAAAATATTGCATGTTGCTGTTTCTTGTAAATCACGGATTGGCAACCTTTTCAGACTTGCGGGCCACGTTCAACTTTTATTTTTAATAATCAGGCCGCAAGCATTTATTTAAGAGAAAATAGTGAGTGAAAAAAAATACTTCAGTTATCAATTTTTATTATTTAATTAAAAAACACAGAAATATTTAAAGTACGAGATATGAAACACAATGAAAAATTATCACGTAAAAACAAAGTAATATAGTGTATCCATCGCAATATGTACATATGTCTCCCTGCTTAATTATGACTTTTGTGATTGCTTTCTCTTAGCCAGATTATCTAGATCCACTTTATAACCTGAGATGCAGTTTCGAATTGAAGCATGCAAATGTTCATCAGTCAGTTGAGAAGAAATTTTATTTTTTCTAAAACTCATGGCAGAAAATGCTTATTTGCGAATGTAGGTGCTTCCAAATGCGACTATCATCTTTGTGAAGCTGATTAAATCCTTTTTTTTTTTGGTAAGCATCGATCAATGTCGACATTAAAAGCATTCAGGCATAATCACATTTTGATGCTATTTTTCATGAAAATCCACAAATCTTGTTGAAAATTCCATTTGTAAATCTTCAATGATAACAGCAAAAGTTTCCTTTTGTTGGTATTTCCAAGTTGCACGGGAGATATCGCGACGTATAGGTATAAAATCATTTTTAATTTATTATGTTTTAATTATTATGATTTCATGTATCATATAATCATGTATTATTTAAATAATTCAACATACGGGACTCATGCCATGTAAGTATGGTCCGCCTAAAATGCACGTTTGAGCCGCATATGGGCTGCTGGTTGCCGACCCCTGTTGTAAATAATTACTTCTGTAAAAAGGAATTAGAACTGTCAGTTCTAATTCCAACAAAACTGCACAGATTATCAAAAGATCAACATTGTCATAGGCATTCCTACTGCTGAGCAATGATTAAAACAGCTGTTATGAAAGCAACTTTTTTGGGAAATTACTGAGGTTAAGGAAGTTCAAGAACTTTCCTGTAAATTCTGTATGGGACATTGTAGACCAAAGTGTACATTTGACAAAAAAATACTAGAAATGAGGGATCAGTTAAAGGTACAAACCAGATAATCAGAAGGAAAATGCCACATAGCATGCAAGAAATTTATGGAACTGACTGGAAATTCTGACCCAGTGTTCATTCTCACCTTCCCATGGAAAGGTAAGATTGGATGTATCCATTAGATACCAGTGCAAGTCTCCAGAGTTCGCCAAAACTATAAAAATGGTCAGGAACATCGAAAACTTCAGGTGCATTCTCAATGGAGAACCATAGAACAAGTAAATTATTTAGTTATCTGAAAAAAATAGTCAACTATTTATGCACAGTTTTTTAGTGAAGATGGCAAATTAAATTTGGAAATACACGACAGAGAGGATGGTCTAGAAATTTGGAAATTAGTCAAGACATCTGTACTGGCCAAAACCATACTGGTATGAGGATATATAATCTGGTGTCTCGTGGAAAGGCTTAGACGTTGGTTATGCATTTTTTACTAAGTAATTTAAGGAAATTACAACGTCACTAGGATATACATTAAAATAAATTTTAATATACTTCAATATTTTGGCAACGTCACGTTGCCATTTTCAAGAAACTTAAGAACAAGACACGTGCACGCAGGCACAACAAACAGTAAATGAGGAAGAAGCAGAAAGCTGTTATTTCTCCTAAAGTCCTGATGGTGCCCCCTAGCGGGCAATGTTGGTATTCTTGGGCGATTGGGCTGAAGGTCTTCTGATGTAGGTTTCCCAAATTTGAGGCAGTCTCATGCAACCAAATTTGTTGAGATTCGGATTGTTTCTTAGGGCT
This sequence comes from Typopeltis vanoorti, assembly GCF_054136105.1. Taxonomy (NCBI): domain Eukaryota; kingdom Metazoa; phylum Arthropoda; class Arachnida; order Uropygi; family Thelyphonidae; genus Typopeltis; species Typopeltis vanoorti. The sequence continues at coordinate 99,083,586 of NC_143557.1, read as the reverse complement.
GAAGCTGATTCCATGAAAAGCCTTTCATACTTGTATTTATTATGGTGTACTATCGTGGCTTTCTTCCACTGTATTCTATGGCAGGTATCCAGTGCATGGTCAGCAAGACCAGAGTGGCTGTACTGGTGAAACCAGATGTAGTCCTTGTGTTCTGAAATTCTGATATTGGCTGTCCTGCCTGTTTGGCCAAAGTAGGAAAGCTTACAGCTGCAAGGGACCTGGTATACACCAGGTAGGTCTGGGGGGGGGGGGGGGGGGGGGGGGTTGGTCTTTAGTAGAGCGGATAAGGGATGCCAATTTTTTATATGGTCTGTAACAAGAAGTTAAGTCATGTTTTTTTAGGATTTTTGTAATTTTTTCCGAGGTGCCTCGGATATAGGGTATGGTGATGTATTTAGAGTAATCCATGTTGTGAGAGGGGGGGATTACTGGTTTCAATATTTTTTGGGGGAGTAGCCATTGGCTGAGAAAGTGTTGAGAATGTGGTTTAGTTCTGTGGTTAGGGCATTGTCATTTGAACAGATAAGTTTAGCCCTGTTGCGTAGTGTCTTAATGACTCCATATTGTTGTGAGGAGGGATGGTGGGATTGTTGGTGAATGTATCTGCCTGTATGGGTGAGTTTTCTATAGACTCAGCCCACTTCAAAGCCAGCATAGAAAACCTTACATGCAAACACACTGACATAATGGTCAGTTTCGATGTCTCCTCCTTGTTCACAAATGTCCCACCCAAAGAATCCTTAGAGCTAATCCAAGCTAAATTTTCTCCCGATATCACAGCCCTTTTTCAGTTCACAATGAACTCGGGCTATTTTGTTTGACAAGGAAAATTCTACAAACAGAGGGAACAGCCATGGGTTCTCCACTCTCCCCGACCCTTGGCCAACTTTTATATGGAAACTTTTGAAGAGAAAACCTTAAACTCTGCCACACAAAAACCAACCATTTGGCTTCGCTATGTTGATGATGTGTTCGCTATTTAGCCACATGGCTCCGATGCACTCCTCTCCTTCCTAACACATATAAACAACCAACACCCCAGAATCAAATTCACCCTGGAAGAAGAAAAAAACAACTGCCTTCCTTTCTTAGACGCACTGATCACCCGCCAGCCTGATGGAACCTTGGTTTTCTCAGTCTATAGAAAACCCACCCATACAGACAAATACATTCACCAACAATCCCACCACCCCTCCTCACAACAATATGGAGTCATTAAGACACTACGCAACAGGGCTAAACTTATCTGTTCAAATGACAATGCCCTAACCACAGAACTAAACCACATTCTCAACACTTTCTCAGAACCCCCCCCCCCCTCACAACATGGATTACTCTAAATCCATCACCATACCCCATATCTGAGGCACCTTGGAAAAAATTGCAAAATCTAAAAAAATATGACTTCTTGTTACAGACCATATAAAAAATTGGCATCCCTTATCCGCTCTACTAAAGACCCCCCCCCCAGACCTACCTGGTGTATACCAGGTCCTTTGCAGCTGTAAGCTTTCCTACTTTGGCCAAACAGGCAGGACAGCCAATATCAGAATTTCAGAACATAAGGACTACATCCGGTTTCACCAGTACAGCCACTCTGGTCTTGCTGACCATGCACTGGATACCTGCCATAGAATACGGTGGAAGAAAGCCACAATAGTACACCATAGTAAATACAAATATGAAAGACTTTTCATGGAATCAGCTTCAGCCCTAAGAAACAATCCGAACCTCAACAAATTTGGCTGCATGAGACTGCCTCAAATTTGGGAAACCTACAACAAAAGACCTTCAGCCCATTCGCCCAAGAATACCAACATTGCCCGCTAGGGGGCACCATCAGGACTTTAGGAGAAATAATAGCTTCCTGCCTCTTCCTCATTTACTGTTTGTTGTGCCTGCATGTGCGTGTCTTGTTCGTAAGTTTCTTGAAAATGGCAACATGACGTTGACGAAATATTGAAGTATATTAAAATTTATTTTAATGCATATCCTAGTGACATTGTAATTTCCTTAAATTACTTAGTAAAAAATAATAATCTGGTGTCATTTGACCATCACTTAATTAATTAAACAAGGCCCCCTCGGTTTCCTCAGTTAAATATAATGAGATTATATTTTGCAAAAATAAAAATTCTTTCCAAATTCTGCATATTCCATTAATGAGTATATAATTAGCCAATTGCCAAAACTATGGCATTCCTATTTTCAGTTACCATATCACGATTATCTGGTTACTTTGTAGTATGTCTGAATGCTCTTTAAAGTTTTCATAACACATGTGTATCCTATCCACTTATGGATTGTAAAGTTTAAAAAGAAAAAAAAAAACACCTAAGCACAGAATTGATGCTTACCGTAGGATCTTCTGGTCATGCTCAAAGATCCATCTTTTACATCAATGTCCTTTTAAATTTGAGCCTTTATTCAAAGAGTGCTGAAGTGCTAATACATTACCCTAACTTAAATCAGAATGATTGTTTTTTTATCAAAAATTTTGAAAAGTCTAATTCTGATTAATTATAAACAATGCTTTTTTTTTAGCTATACATTGGTATCAAGTTTGTATCTCTTTGAAATCCATTTTGTTATTCTACCTTTTTGACTTGTCAGTTACACTGCAAGTTTCAGATTGAAATATTGCTATATACCTTAACTTTTTTCTTGTTTACATGTTCATATATTGTTTTTATCTCTGTCACAAGTGCCTTTAAAAACTAACCTTTTTAAGTGCTTTATAGTTGAAGGTGAGTTATCTGGTTTCATATGGAGGTAGCAAGATTTCCCCCCCAGAAACTTTAGTTTTTCATCCTCTAAACTGGCCAGAAAATATATGTAATTAACAAGCATAATACAAATACAGCAATCCCTCGATTAATGCGCCCCTGATTAGTGCGTCATTTTTTTCGATACCCAATTTCGATTAGTGCGCCTATATACATCTTAAAAATAAATGTTACGGATTTTAAAAATTTTCAATGTATACATTTTTTATGGCTAACTATTTTAAAAAATCACTCGCCAGGATGAAATAATTTAGTTACCGATTTGAAACATTTTACAAAGCTATTTTTTAATGGCATACTACACTGTGCTCCAAATTTACTACCAAAATTTATGTCGTCTGCTTTACATAGCATTTTGCTGATCATATCTCATGCAATTGTTTTTCTTATTTTTTTATTTTAAATTATTTTCCTAACCTTTAATCATGAGTAAAAGAATTAGTAAGCAAAAAACAGAAGTGTGAAAATGATTCGAAAAGTAATCTGATTGGAAGAAAAACTTGAAATAATAAAGAAAAATGAACAAGGTGAGTCCAGAGCAAAGATAGGACAAGAACACAAAAATGGGTGAATCAACTGCTTGAATACAAAGAGGCTGCTTGAAATTCATCATGCATGCACTCGAAATCAAAGTATTATAATGATTGAATTAGAGAGACTTCTTTTTACATGGATCGAAGATTGTAACCAAAAACGGATCCTGCTAAATGCTGGCTTTATTAAATCAAAAGCATTAAACCTCTTTGCAACCTTGAAAGAAAGAGCTCTCAATGATGGAAAAGAAGAGGAATTCCACGCTAGTTCCTGGGTAATTTTAGCATTTCAAAAAAGAGAAATATATTACATAACGTTCTAATCACAGGCAAAGCTGCAAGTGCAGATAAGGAGATATCAAGAGATTTTGAAGAAAATTGTGTAAGAAGGGGACTATTGTGATCGACAAATATTTAATGTCGATGAAACCGGCCTTTTTTTGGAAGCGAATGCCTTCCAAGACTTTCCTAGCCAAATCAGAGAAATCTCAGCCTGATTATAAAGTCGCAAAGTTGAATGAAATTACTGCTAGCAATATGCGAGCCGTTTGGAAGCATATTCTTCCACATTGTACAAATGATTTTAGAGGCTTTTCAGATGAATCTAAGTTAATTAAATCTCATTCTGAAAAGTTGAGTGATTACGACCAGCTAAATTTAGATGAACAGCAGGAAGATCCTGAAGAATATGAAGAAAATTTAATTATTGACAAGCCCAAAGAAACAATTTGAAAATAATTTTTGTACAATCGAAGTTTTTAAGCAGCAATGCTTAGAGACTGGTGAAGAGAGAACCAGTAAAATTTGCAGAAGAAGCAATAGGACCATACCTTCAGTTGTATGAAAAAAAGAAACAATGCTCACCAAACTACGTTAGCTCAATTCTTTGTTAAGAAGCAGAATAATAAATTTATATTCTGAATATGTTTTATTGTCTTTCAGCTTCATGGTTTTCCTTTAACTAAGCCCTGAGACATACCCTAATTCTTTTATAAAAAAAATTAAGGGTCAAAAAAGAATCTGAGGAACAAATTATACTTTTTCCCCATAGGTTATTATGTTCGATTAGTACGTTTTCAATTAATGCGCCTGTTTTAAAGAACGCATTAGGCGCATTAATCGAGGGATTGCTATACACTAGTCTGCTCATAAATAACAATAAAAGCTTAACTGCACAGAGTGCCATTTGCAACACCTAACAAAATGCATTTGGAATCAATAATAATAATTCCGTGTGATGATACTGCGTCCCCCCCCCTTTTTTTTTTACAGGAGGTCATGGGACCATCTAGTCCCCCCCCCCCCAATTTTATCCGGGCTCTGGAACCAGAATAGGCTGACGAATCAGACTTATGGCTGGGTCAGTATTCCTGATTGTAATCCGTGTGTCCTCAGACCAGTTTGCCTGCTTGCAGGATGAAAAACACCAGATAAACTGGTGGAAAAACCCCTGCTGTCCACGCCCAAGACCAGCTGACTTGGCTATGGCCGAGGAAGATCCTTCAGCTCCTCGCGTCGTTCATGGGAATCGAACCTAGGACACTCCTTCTCCAGGCATATGGTTGCAAAGTGCAAAGCCACTAGGCTAACCACGCAGACATTTGGGATTGACTGATTCATATTATCACAGATCATTGCAGGGTATGCCATATGCCTAAAAGGGTTTAACATAAGATTGAGCCTACAGATTGTTTAGATGTACAGTCTAGGTTTTTTTTTAGGTGTCTCTGAACTATAGTATCATCCCAGTATTAATTTCAAAATAATGTGTGTGCATGCATCCATACACATGCTGAATTTCCGTTCATGAAAGTTATAAAGCTTTGAAGTCTGTTCTGGAGACGCATTATCTTTTTATATCACTTCCAGGCTTCCAATGCAGGGTAGTTAGTTACATTATTAGATGGAAAATCATATTTCATAGTCCACTGATTAATACAAATTGAAATTTACACCTTGCTTAAACAACATACTGTTAATATAGGCAATTATTTTGAATTTTACTATGATATGATTTTATTAATTGAATGATATTTTATTGCTTGCAGTTCTCTTATGTATTCTTCTGTCAGTAAGAGCTCAACTTCTTTTTTTTTTTTTTTGCTTAAAAAGGAAGGAGAAACTATTGAAAAGAACTTAGTGTTTTTCCTGGGTGTGTAGTTAAGAGTTCGTTTAATATGTTTAATATTATTTTCATCTGTCTTTTAGCATTATATTACGGGTATTGATATTACTGGCTTATATCTGTGACTGGTTTGTTTTGCAGGAAGGAAAAGCTCATCTTACCTCCATGTAACTGGCTAACTCATGTTGAGTCAAAAAAAAAATCTTAAGATACAAAGATGTTGCAATTTTTATGTTTTCAGATTATATTTGTTATATTGTGGTTATGATTAATCTGATGTGAAACTGATTGGACTAAACTAATATATGTTATCAGGTTGCAGTTTTATCTTTTGAACATAAAAAAAAAAAACATATCTAACCAGTTAAATGATAAAAATTAAAAGGATATCACTTTATGATTATTTACAGTACAGTGTTTTATTTCAGATAGTGGACTTGAAGGAGCATTGTTTGAAGAGCTTATGTCTACAGAAAGTAAGTGACACTAGTATAATTTTTGTGCAGATCAATAGAATTTTGAGTTTTAATGTTGTAAATTTTGCCTTTCTGTTAAAGAGAACTAGGTTTTATTTTATCAGACTAGTGACACATGAACAAAGTGTGCGTGTGGATGTGTTGGGGGTTAAGACTATTATGAACAGCATCAGTTACTTTGCTTTTGTATTTTCTTAGGCTGTTTCTCACCTCAATCTTTCCTTGATCATTCCTTTAAATAATGATCAGCAACAATGTGCCAACTTAGCTTTTGCCATACCAGATCCAAAATATGTTATGCTTGTGGCATCATATCATTTCCACGTACTTCATCTGAATAAGGAATTTTTGGCCAAAATCAAGTCTATAAGGGGTGCTTAAGGGTCAAAGCTGTATAACTGAGAGGAGACCTCCACGTAGCCTTTAAAGGAATGCGGAGAACTGACCAGGGCTTCTGACCTAATGTCCAATCCTCACCTTCTCGTGTTGCACCCTGTTGGGTATCTACTTGGATACTGAACGAACGTGGATGGGCTGGCAATTTGGGATTTAGCCAACCAAATTGTATTCTTATTGGTTAAACCAAAATAAAAAATGATGATACGACATGACAAAATTTCGTGTTTAACCGGGGCGTCGCCCGGTTAAACAAGGCCGGCGTTGTTTTCGCCAGGGAACCAGGGCAAACAGCAAAAAGTCAGCTACTGGAACAAATCTGAAAACAGATCCCAACTCAACATCACCAGAGTTAAAGATCGGTACTATCAACATAAGAAGCCTGAATGCAAAGAAATGGAGCTAGCTGCGGAATTAGATAAGTACCAGATCGACATAATACGGGTGACTGAAACACAAAAAAGACAAAAACTAGTGAGATCTTTCTGAGCAATAAATACAAAATGTTATATTCAGGCAATGACAATCAAGGAAAAGAAGGAGTAGCCATAGTATTCAACACAAAATATGAGGCTAATCTTCTTGAATGGCAGTCAGTCTCAAGTAGAGTAATGTGGGCAAATATGCGAATAGGAAACTGGACAATGAGACTTATTTGTGCCTATGATCCCACAGAAGGTTCTACTAAGGTAGAAGTGGAGGAATTTTTTGAGGCTTTAGAAAAAGCAACTGACACAATGAAAAAGGAAAAGTTGGTCGTTGTTGGGGATCTAAATAGCAGAATAGGAAATGATTGTGAGACATACAAAAATATTTTGGGAAAATTTGGAGAAAAGAGCAAAGCTAATAATAATGGCAAATACCTGTTGGATTTCTGCTCAGGACATGGACTAGTTATTACTAACACCATGTTCCAACATAAAAATGTGCACAAATTCACATGGAGAGAAGAGGCAAGGAATAAGAAAAGTCTCATTGACTATGTTATTGTTGATAGTGATGTTTTCTCCCTGGTGCAGGACACCAGAGTGTACAGAGGATTTGAAATTGGAAATGATCACTATTTAGTCTTGAGCAGGATAAAATCGAATTTCATATTGAAAAGAATAACATGTAAGAAAGTTTTAAAGCGAATAAAAGTTGAGCAGCTCTCAGATGTGAACTGTAGTAGACTAAAATACACAAAGATTATTGAAGAAAAAATGAAAGAGTTTGAGAACAGGAATCAAACCTTGGAGATTCAGTGGCAAACTCTGAAGAAAACATTGATTGATTCTGCCAGAGAGAGGCATGTGGTGAGGTTGTCTGCAAGGATAAAAAAATCAGATCTCCCTGGTGGACACAGGAAGTTAAAGAGGCAGTGAAGGAAAAGAAGAAAGCATATCAAAAGTTCATGTCAAATAAGTCAGCTTGTGCTCTTAGAGAATACAGAGACAAATGCAAGAATACTAAACAGTGTGTAAAACTAGCTAAACAAAAGTCATGGGAGGACTTTGGCAAGAATATAGAAAATAAATATCAAGAAGGTGGCAAAATATTCTGGAGGTTGTTGAAGAAGCTTAGGAATGGAGGAAAGAGTGCTGTAAAAGGAGTTAGAGATGATGAAGGTGACATGAAAACGGGAGAAAAAGATATCCTTGAAGTATGGAGTAATTACTTTGAAAAACTGTTAAATGAAACAAGCAGTGATGACAGCACAGTGGTAAAAAACACTGACCAGGCATGCAGTCAGGAATGCATACTTGAAGTAGAAAAAGCCATCAAAGGCTTGAAATGTGGAAAGGCAGCAGGAGTAGATCATATTCGACCAGAAATGCTGAAGTGTGGTGGTGGTGGTATAAGAGTCTTACAGTGGCTGCACTGCATAGTTCCGAATACCTGGACAGAGAGACGAATTCCCGATGATTGGAGTAGAGCTCTCATAGTACCCATATATAAAAAGGGAAATAAAACTGAATGTGAGAATTAGAGGTATTTCCCTACTGAGTGTTGCTGGCAAGATCTATGCAAGTATACTTGAGAAACGGTTGAGAAGAAATGTGGAAGAAAAGCTTGGTGAAGAACAAGCTGGATTCAGGCCAAATAGAGACTGTCAGGATCAGATCTTCACTTTACGACAAATAGTCGAGAAAGCATGGGAATATAACAGAGATCTGTATTTAAGTTTTGTCGATTTGGAAAAGGCATATGACAAGGTGCCAAGAGAGAAGCTATTCAATATGCTACAGTTATATGGTGTCAATGGGGCATTATATCAAGCAATACTTAGTCTTTATTTGAGTTGGAAGTCAGCAGTTAGAATTGAAGGAAATACAGGAAGATGGTTTAATGTTAAATCTGGTGTGAGACAAGGATGTACATTATCCCCTCTGTTATTCATTATCTATATGGATCACATTATGAAGGAAAGTGGTATTAAACATGATATCAAAATTGGAGATGTTAATGTCAGCTCTTTGCTTTATGTGGATGATGTTATACTTCTAAATAAATCCGCTACAAGTCTGCAAGATTCTCTGACTAAATTGAATAGCTGTTGTAATAGATATGGTACGAAAGTCAGCAATAAAAAGACAAAGATAATGAAAATAGGCAGAATCAATGAAAATGTCAACTGTGTTGTGAATGGAGAACCTGTGGAACAAGTAAAACATTTCAGCTACTTAGGGACGATTTTTACTGAAGATGGTAAATTAAATATAGAAATAGACAACAGAATCAGCAAAGCTGGTATGGTGGGAAGTCAATTGAATATAATTCATATGGAATAAGAGAGAAATTAGTCGGAACACTAAATTAGCTGTATACAAGACAGTGTTCAAACCAGTCTTAACTTATGGATCTGAGAGCTGGGTCAGAAGTAAAACACTTGACCAAAGACTAGAGACCGCAGATATGAGAGTCCTGAGAAAGATTATAGGCATGAACAGATGGCATCAATGGCAATATTATATTAAAAACGAGGATATTAGGAAAGAACTTGACATTGTCAACATCCAGGAATGTGTTAGCAGAGCTAATCTCAGGTAGTATGGTCACTTAAACAGAACGGGTGAAGAAAGATTAGCAAAACAAGTGTTCTCTGCCAAGTTTGCAGCAAAACGACCCAGAGGAAGACCAAGATATAGTGGATTGATACAGTACAAAGTGCCTTAGATGATAGAAATATAAGATCTGATAATGTTGGAGTCTTGACAAGTAACAGACTGATTTGGAGGAAAATTGTAGATAGGAAGTTAGTAATGATGTAATTTTTTTCATGTAGTACTATCGTATCCTGTACACCCCTTGAGGTACATGGCAGGAATTTGATGATGATGATATCAAGATTGTTTGATATAGACTTAAATAGATCTTGGTAGTTAGTGGTATTAATATTTCTGACATGACAGTCCATCAAAGACTGTTGGAAGCAGGGAGGGACTGCAAACAGACCAAAAAAAAACTGTTTACAAAGGCTATGCAGAAAAAGTGGCTCCAACAGGCAAAAGTGTACAAAGATTGGACTGTTGAGAAGTGGATGAAGGTCATATTCTCAGAGAACCATTTATTTGTCCAATGAGAGCAAGTATCCTATGTTCACAAATCAGCGGCTGAGAAGACCTCTCCTGCCCACCTTCAACAAGCTCCTAAATGCTCAGCTGAAAGATGTTTTGAGTTGTTTTTGCACATGGAGGTCCAGGATCACTTCTGCCTGTTGATGATGTGATGAGGCATGACCAGTACATAAACATATCGGAGAAAAAAGTGGTCCCACAGATCCCGAAAGACAAAGAACTCAGAATCTCACTCCATGCTACACTTTAAAAAAAATGAAAGAGTTGCTCACAAATCACAACATGCAATTGCTTCAGTGGCCAGGTAACTCTTCTGACATTAATCCAATAGAAAATTTGTTTGCCATAGAAAAAGAGACTTGGAAAATTAAATTGTGATTACATAGGATAACTTAATACAATCCATTATAAAACTATGGTTTCGAGATGCAGAAATAAGAAAAATGTGTTCTACAGTGGTAGAGTCCATGCCTAAGCAAATTAATGAACTTATTAGGAACAGAGAAGCACCTAAAAATTATTAGGTAAAGTTGGAGTTTAATTTGTACTTATTTTCTTGCGAAATTAAAATGTTTAAAATGTGAGTGTTCAGATTAATTTGTTTACTACTGTACATACAGTATAACATACAAAATATGTGTTAATCAATTCTATGTTATCGGTAAGGCTTCTGGTCAACAGAAGTTAAGCTTTTGGGGATGTCAAAAGTTATACGTGGATTTTCGACTGTGCAGGGGTTTCAGAGCCCCTACATATCCCCCCACCTGCCCACTCGCCCGTGTTATTCAAGGGTCAACTGTAGAGTGATTCAGCCAGGGAAAACTCAACGGTGAGGTTGTCTGCAAAAATCAGCACGATCTCGTGGGACCAGGAAGTTATAGAGGCAATCATGGAAAAGAAGAAATCAGTTTTTGCAAATGATGCAGCATGTATCATTAGAAATTACCAAGAAAAATGTAAAAATGCCAAGTTATATGTAAATATAGGTAAGCAAGTTATGGGAGAAATAATAAAAGACAACTATTATGAATTAAGCAAAATATTCCAGAAGTTATTCAAAGCTAGAAATGAAGAAAGGGCACTGTAAATGATTGACAGTCTTTCTTGGCTAAGTGGTTAACCTACCCACTCTCCAACCTAAGGCTGCAGGTTTGAGTATTGTACAACTTTATTGTATCACTAAATACAGTACACAATTAGTCTATGTATTATATGTAGTGACACTTGGTGTAGATTGGAAGTGCCTGGAATGAAATTGAATCGCCTCTGCATAATGATAAACAACTCCCCTCCAAGATATTAAACTGATTTTTGGAAGGTGGCAAAGTGTATGTGGCCTACCTCAATTTTCCACAAGTTTGCCCTAGTGTAGCACACTATCTCAAGGATCAGTTCTAGCCATCAGGGCAAAATGAAAAACATATACATGTATATATGCTAAAGTGAAACAAAAGTTTCACTAAATCTGTCTTTGCTACATATAATAAAGTAAAGACAAAAGTGTAATATCAAACATGAATTTTATTAACATTTAAAGACAACAGGAAAAAACCCTTGAAATAAACAATAGAAATTAGGAAATATTTTATTTAATACCATGAGTGTAGTGTGCCTTGTCATAAAATGTAGGAGTCATTCAAAACTCTTTATTCATAGGAATAAAGTTTTACTCACTATGCCTATTCTTTCAGAAGATGAATGAAAATGTTCCTGTATAGTAATAAATATCCAACAGACACCATACTGCAAATGTAAAATAAGTATCTCTATTGTACCACTAAACATAGTACACAATTAGTCTGTGTGCACTATGTAGCAACAGTTAATATATTAATTGGAGATGTCTGGAATGAAATTAAACTGTCTCTGCATATTGATAAACAACTCCCATGACACTAGTAATAAAACAATAGTAATATTACAGTTAAAATTTAATTGAAAACATTCTGACTCACATATATTTAAAACTTTGCAAAAATGCACCTGCTCAATGCAGAAGGAACATGTCATACTGTCAAGCAAGTTCCCTTCTTGAAGGAAATGTGGAATGTGACACTGCCTGACTTGAATGTGTTAAAGCTACAAAATCTATGAGATATGCACTGCTATTTTCTATTATATTTCATTTTAAAAAAATGTTTCTTGCAACCCTCTAAACTGGCTTCATGGCAAACTGACAGATATCATTTATCATATAATTCGTTTTTATAATACATTCAAAAATCATTGACTATAAATTTTGAATACTAAAATTTTGTGGGTGCAGCTACTAGGCACATGTGCTCCCTTTTTTTGATTGGTGTGTTCTTTTGCATGCACAGTTTATGTAAAGACATAGTTATAATTAAGTAATAAATTAACAGAAGAGATTGAAATTAATCAAGGTATAAGATAAGGATATAGTTTGTCTTCAGCTCTATTCAGTGTGTGTGTGTGTGTGTGTGTGTGTGTGTGTGTGTGTGTGTGTTGATCAAATGATTAAAAAAAATATAGAAAACAACAATAAAAGAAACCAGGTATCTAGTTAGCCAGAAATGAGATTTTATTATTATGCAGGAACCTCCACATAGTGAACTCATTACATGAGGACCACCCTAGCTGTTATCCATATAGTATCCATCACAGATCTCTCTTTAAACTCATTCAACACTCATCACTGTTTCTGCTCCATTTCATTCATTTGCCTCTTACCAAGAAAAAAAAAAAAACTAGTTCTCACTTCCCTGTTAAAACAGGGAAGTGAGAACTAGTTTCATTTAACATAAAAAGTCACATTTAACTCAACAACTTACAGATGTGATCTTTGTTGTTATTGTTTTTTTATGCATCCTTTTTATATATGTTACCAGCAAAGTGTGAAAAGCAGGCATTCTATAGAATGCTTAGGCGTTTTTTGGTAAAGTATGAAATGTCTATTTTTTTTAATAATTTGCATACTTTCCCTAGGCATTGTTTAGAATACCTAGGCATTATATAGAATGACAAATACTATTTCGGATATATTTTCATTTTGAAGTTGTAAATTTTGCTGACATGGGAAGGTTAGGTTACGTTAGGTGCTGATGGTTGTTATGAGTGTGACAGGTGATGGTTTTTACCGACTTGGAACTGCCGAAGGAATTTTAAACCAACTCTATGCCAGATCACAATTCACTTTATGTCTCAAGTACTCACTGAGAGTTAGAGACGTTCCTGACCACGAAATAGGTCTCCGGTCAGTTGCTTCCACAGGTAGCGGCCAAGGGTTCGTGAGTTGTACTTGTAAGGCCAAGTGCCGAAATTTGAAGTGCTTTTGTATGAAAAAGGCAGTTAAGTGCAATTCAGAATGTCTCCAACTCTCAGTAAGTCCTTGAGACATAAAGTGAATTGTGATCTAGCATAGAGTTGGTTTAAAATTCCTTCAGCAGTAAAAACCATAGTCTATTACACTCATAACAACTGCCAGCATCTAACCTAACCTTCCCATGGCAGCAAAATTTAAAACTTCAAAACCTAACCTAATCAGTTCCAAGTCGGTAAAAACCATCGTCTGTCACACTCATAACAACCGCCAGCACCTCACCTAACCTAACCTTCCCATGGCAGCAAAATTTAAAACTTCAAAATGAAAATATATCCGAAATAGTATTTGTCATTCTATACAATGCCTAGGGAAAGTATGTAAAATATTAAAAAAATAGACATTTCATACTTTGCCAAAAAACGCCTAGGCATTCTATAGAATGCCTGCTTTTTACACTTTGCTGGTAACATATAAAATCTTTTAGTAATTTAAATGTACTCATAGGAATCACTGCTGACTGGTCTGTGGTGATAGACCACTCAACATTTTGGTCACTCACCCTGAATGCTCTCCTACACTTCTACATGTAGATTTTACTGCTCCTGATCACAGCTAATTGCCTAGCCATAACCAACTCCTTTTGGACACAATCTGTGGAATGGTTGAAGAAACTCAGATTGCTCTAGATCTTTCTAGAGCAGTGAGTAGCAACTCATGGCCTCCATGCAGCCATGTCTGTTAAACTTGACAGACATGGCTGCATGGCATGTACTGTCAAGCAAATTCAAGAAAGAACTTGCTTGACAGTACACCATGTTCCTTCTGCATTAAGCAGGTGCATTTTTCAAGGTTTTAAATATATGTGAGTTTGAATGTTTTCAATTAAATTTTAACTGTAATATTACTATTATTTTAATGCTAGTGTCATGGGAGTTGTTTATCAGTATGCAGAGACAGTTTAATTTCATTCCAGACATAGCAACATGCAGCCCTCCAAATATTAACCTGCAGCTCACCAAAACGTTGCACTTCATTTAGCCGAGGTGTAAAAATTTTAGCAAAAGGCATACTGTGTTATCAGTATGAAGCACGCATTAAGAGTTTGTGTAAAAAAAATATTTGCTCGTGACAATAGTTCCCACAATTGTGCCATTCGCCTTTGCATTTTCAGTCACGCACAAGCTTTTCAATATATGAGCTTCGTACTTTAACAATATATGAAAATAGTTGCATTATTCTTGAATAAACTTATTGATACAATTTCTTTTAAAAAATTGCTTCTTTACAATTTTTTTTTATTTTTTTACAAACAGACCCCTGTGTTTAATCAATGAGTTCAAAATCTAGAAAATGCAAAGTGTTTTTTTACTTGCATAAAAGACAATGTTGTTTGCTTGATGTGTTGTGAAAAGATATTTGTTCTCAAGAAATATAACATCAAGAGGCATAAAACTAAACATTCCTCAAAATTTGACAATTTGCAAGGACAGTTACGCAAAGACAAAGTCAATCAACTGCAAAAAAAATCTTAAACAACAGCAAAACGTATTTAGAGCTGCTTCATTAACCTCAGATACTGCAGTTCGTGCAAGCTACATTGTTAGTCAAATTTTGGCAAAAAGAATGAAATCGTTCTCTGATGGAGAAATCGTAAAAGAATGCTTATTATCGGTAAAATATGTCGTTTTCCCTGATTAAGAAAAAAAAATATATGTATAATTTCGAAAATCACCTTGTCACGATTTACAATCGCAAGAAAGATTGACGAACTTTCGCAAAATATTGAGGAAATTTTGCAGGGATATATTTGTAAGTAAGAAATAAAGAGATGAAAGTTGTGATATTAGTGATACTGCACAACTTGCTGTCCTTTTGAGAGGAACAGATTCTAGTTTTAACATCACCGAAGAATTTGGATCTTTAGTTCCATTAAAAGGAACTACTACCGGAAAAGATATATACAGGGAACTGAAAACTGTTCTTAATCAGTTAAATATTCCCATTGAAAAGATCATCGGTATAACAACAAATGGAGCTCGAGCCATGTCTAGTATGAAAGTTGGTCTGTTGGGATTATTATCCAGAGACATAAAAAGATTAATAGGATGTGAAATAATTGTCTCTTACTGCATTTTGCAACAAGAAAATTTGAGTGCAAAAGTTTTGAAAATGTCTAATTTCCATCTATCATTAAAATTGTAAATTTTATTAGATCTTGAGGACTGAATCATCACGAATTTAAGGAATTTTTGAGAGATATGGATAGCGAATATGACGATATCTGTTTTAACACTTAGGTTCGATGGTTAAGTCATGACACAATGCTTAAGCATGTGTACAATTTGAAGAGCGAAATTCAGTTATTCTTGGAGATGAAAGGCAACCTGTTTGCCTTCATCTCCAGGACTGGATGTGTGACATTGCATTTTGCATTGACATTACTCAACATTTGAACAAATTAAATGTAAATCTTCAAGGACAGAATAAACTTATTAATGAAATGTTCGATAAAGTAAAAGCCTTTGAAAATAAACTAAAAGTTTGGAATCGGCAACTGGAATCTAATAATATGGCTCATTTTCCAATTTTTAGAAAAGAAAATCCACCTGAAACAAAAAAATAGGCAGAGGAAATAAAAAGACTACAAGAAGAATTCATTTCACAGTTGTTCAAAAACTTATGCAAAAATGAAACTAATTTTGATATTTTCTCATCACTCTTTAATGCAGACATTGAAAGGGTTCCCAAAG
Source organism: Typopeltis vanoorti (assembly GCF_054136105.1). Taxonomy (NCBI): domain Eukaryota; kingdom Metazoa; phylum Arthropoda; class Arachnida; order Uropygi; family Thelyphonidae; genus Typopeltis; species Typopeltis vanoorti. The sequence goes on along the minus strand of NC_143557.1, from coordinate 99,067,680 downwards.
AATTTAAAATGGAAATAATTGATTTGCAAAGCAACACTGAACTAAGAAATAAGTTTCAAAATGTTAGTCTTATTGACTTTTATAACTTTCCAACTGATAAATTTCTATTGCTGGCTACCCATTCCAGGCAAATGAGTTTATTTAATAGTACTTATCTGTGTGAGCAATTCTTTTCAAAAATGAAAATTGTAAAAAAATTGATCATCGAAATCAAACGACTAAAAAATTGTATTAGTCACAATTTCAAATGTAACTCCCAATATATGTCGAAAATAACAAATTCCACCCCTTAAATTAAAACTTTTTGATTAATATATTAAAGTATTTAATATTGTGTTCATTGCGGCCTGTATAGAATATTAGATTTTCAATTGTGGCCTCCTGAAGGACAAAGGTTGCTCATTACTGTTCTGGAGGATTTGATTGGGTCTGCCAGACAGCCATTTACTGTAACGCTCATAGTAGGTGGTTTCCTCTTCAGATTTCCCCACTAATGTTGGAGTATCTCAGAACTCTGTACTGTTACCAAACTCTTGTTCCCATACATAAAGACCTTCTTTCACTAACATCTCAGACCGTATCCATAGCTTTTAATGATTACAGTACATCGCTATTCACTCCATTATCTTTATTTGGCAACCCTCGTAGTGCAGAATCATTTGGAGCTTCAAAATTAACCAGGCATTCTTGGTTATAGAAAATCAGTGACAAAATAAATTAAGAACCAAAATGCAATCCTGTCTTATTTTTGGCAAGAAATATCTCGCTTCACTCGCCTTTATATTTGATAATGCTCAGTTCTTCTGTGGTTCTCACTCAAACCACAGATAATTCTTGATCAAAACTCCACAAGTGCAATGCCATAATAAAAAAATTCTCTATAACAAGCACTTCCTGTGATCCCTATGAGTTTGCTATGGAAAGAGTTGATAGTATCATGATCAGATTTCTACTCTTGGGATGGCTTACATCTATAGCTATTCCTGGTACAAATGCTCACTCTCAGATTTTCAACCTCCAAAAAAAATAGGTCTATTTTCCACTCATGATATTACTTGGGTGATGACCTCTCTGAATCCTGGGTGCTATGGCACGTGCTGTGTGACCACCCAGGGCATATATTCACCTATAAAATTGCTGACATATATAAATCCCTTCCCAACCTTGGAATGTTGCTCACACATTTGGAGTAGTGCCCCAGAAAAAATCTATAAGAATCCTTGATGCTATTATGAAGTGGGCTATCTGATTGATGACCCCTCTCATGTTCTGCACTGGCCACCACCATTCCCCCACTTACTTCCAAGGTTATAAGAACACATGGAGCTGCTAATTAGCATCCATGTACTCCATACTCTAGCTTCAAACCAACCAACCAACTTTTCTCCCTCTTCTTTCATTGCTTGCGGTTTTGCAGTGGGTTTGATTTTTTTTTTTTTTAAATCGAGAAAGGATGAAAAAAGACAAGAATAAAAAATAACTTATTTCTTAATTTCCTCTGCAGAATATTCACATAGAACTCTTAATCATAAGAGTTAAAAGGCTTGTCAGATGCCTGCACTTTAGATTTTTTAGTTTAATTCATAACACAAGACAATAAGAAAATAAATATTTACTTGTCTAATATTTGTATAGTTCTTTGTTATCAATTAAAATTTATTAAGCTATTTCCTACTATTAACTAATTGTTGCTGTTTGCATACTGTGGCACTATTTGTGTTATGAGGCTGGGTATAAAACCAGTGAAATCAGCAACTATAGTCTGCCCACAGTTGCGAGAACCCTAGTTGGCACAGTGCCAAGAAGAATCAATTTATGTGGAAGGGGAGAAAGGAATAAGGCAATGTACGAATTCATCAGCAACATGCGAAACATGCTCTTTATGTGCAAAATTTTCCAACTGTTATACAAGCAAAATAGTTACCACTTTAAAAACTAGAATTTTCATTAAAAAAAAAGAAAATTTTCTGACTTGTAATAATGAACATCCATCTCAACAAAATCCATTGATTACCCTATTGTTGGAATGGATTCGCCTTCTCATGCCATGCACAGAAATGTCGATTGGTTTCTCATCTGCGGTTGGACAGTAAGTAAATATATTTTCTTATAGTTTTGTGTTGTGAATTAAATCATAAGAAATCTAATAACAGAAATCATTGTTTAGCAGATGGCTGTTGATGTATGATTCAGCTACATTCGTAATTTAATGTTAATAGTTTTGAAAATAATTATGTCAATAGTATGTATAGTGATTAATTGCTCTGAAATGTTTCTGTGTAGTTCTTTATATTTAGTTGATGCTAGAAATGCCAAAAAAATAAAATTATGATGAATTACACACACAGATGTATATTAAATGTCATTCTGTTTATTTTTTTTTCCTAATGAATTACCTCTATAATCTTCTTTATCTGAGTAATCAGTTATATCACCACATACTATTCATGCAGCTTTCCATTAAGGTTATTCTGTGGGAATGACTTTTAAACAAATGATCTCCTTGGTGGAACTTAGTTTCAGTTAATTTTAGTTTTCATCAAATATGTATTGGCTGAAAACTACAAAGGTGTTGTTAAATTGTGAATGAAGAATTTTATGATTATTAATACTTCATTCATGATTTCACATGAATTGCATTTCCTGAGCTAAGTTTGCTCTTAAGTAAATTGTAATTTACTTACTGTTATTTGTTCATTGAAATAATAATTGTAAATTTTTTTAGTTATTTATCTTATATAAATTCTTTATATTAACTTGTAAATGTATCCTAAGTGAATTGTAATATATGCGTTTTATTTACTGTTACTGAAAGTGAAAGTATTTCTAAGGGACTCTGCTAATGTGATTTGATTGGCTACTGTCAGAAAACTAAGTTATTTTGAGATAGCGTGTGCCTTAGCATTGGGAACTGTACAACGATCACATGGGAATTTGTTTGTAAACTGAAAGAGTGGAGAAAAACAAGTTTGAGCAGGAAAGAGAGAGAGAGAGAGAGAGGATTTATGAGATATAGGAAGAAGGAAATTGGAGAAAGTGTGGGAAGGTCGTGAGATGTGATCTAACCTGGGATTGTACGATGTAACAAAGATTTGGAAACTTGTTCCAATTTTAATGAATCTTACTTCGACCTCATATTTATTTATAGTTCCCTATCACCTTGTAAAGGAATTTACCCGAGTGAAAGGATAATAATATGATCGAGATTTATCGTAAGATAAGTTACTACGAGCAAGAAAATACATTTTCCAGTCTTAACAAATAAGATACTATAACTTTTGTGTTATCCATAGTGGAAGATTATCGAGTGCCTAGAAGTGTTGTAAGAGTTTTCCATAATGTGCAAGCTATGATGATCATACCGGTAAGAATATCTATTCTATAACTAACATGTGATAGTGTTGCTTGTGTCTGGAGAATTTGGTCAAATTTCGTGTTGCTGGAACCAACTAGTCAAGCTTGAATGAGTGATATTATAAAACATTTTTCTTGTGAAACTAATGTGAGAAACGTCATTGAAGAATTAGTTCGTGTTTGAATGTGTTATCTCACAATGTATATGTAAATACAAGACTGAGCCTTATAAGAACTATTTTAATCCTCTGATAGATATTGATGATGCCAGCTAAGTGTTTGATAAAATTGAAGTTTGTGATTATTCTATGAGACTAAAAAGAATTACTTTTTAAGTGTTTTGCTGAATATTGTTGTTGTTTAAGGTGAAACTAAGTTGAAATCCTAACGGATGAGAATTGTGAAAGCCTTATATGTTCTAGCAGTAAATGATGCACTCAGCTGAGTAGAATCTAAATACTTTATAGAATGCATAAATTATTATCTAATTGTATTGATCTTAATAGAGTAAGTTTCTTATGTAAAAATAATTTTGTGAGAGAATTAAATATCTTGTTTAACTTGATTCTTGCGCTTGCTTAATTTCAGTTTCATTGCACCGCTCATTAAAATACGAATCTTGTGGGAAACCCTATGTATAAGTAAGAAAATTTCGGCCTGTAGTAAGTTCACGTTGCTGTTGTGCTATTTGATGCTTGACTCCTTCACAATAATTGTGATTACAAACATAGAGTGGTGCAGTATAATAAAAATTTGCTTTATGTTTGAATGTGAGGTCAACCAACAACTAGCAAATATAAGGTTGGATGAAAGACTAAACCAACAGTGTCATTTCTTTACCCTATATGAAAAATGTTACAGATAAAATAGTGAAAAACATTTTAAGTTGTATAATATTTTTATTATACAACTTAAAATTGCCTTCATACCACTACAAAAATCCACATTCCTAAGATCTCTAAAACAACCTCAGCATCATGGACACTTTTTGTAGTGGGATTGAAGACAATTTTTAAGTTATATTGCTTGGGTATTTTCACTATTTTATATTAAATGGCCAAGAATGTATAAAATTTCCTATACTGCAGTATCTGCTGTTGGACAGGTGGGGTTGATCTGGAGAAACAGGAACATAAGTCAAGGTTGGCATTTCATACCACCAAAGAAACATATCAGGTACTTTGGCAACTCACAGGAATGACATACATAGAATTCAACACTATGTTTGCAGATTAAAGAAACTACTGAAATGGTACATTGTCTCATTTGGTTAGCATATATAAAAGACCTGTATTAATGAATTAGGCTATGAGAGAAGTTACACAGCACATAACAAGCCACATGTCTGACATCTTGATACTATATTCAACGTCCAGTTTTGTTCATTCAATAGATAACAGTTATTAATTTAGACTATTAATCCCTTTTTCTATTTGTACTTAATCTGAAGATGTACACAATAGGATGCATGGAACCGATAATTAGATATTTTTCTTTCTACTATGTTATATGTGCTTCTCCCCTGATAAATATAAGTATCAGCCCTTATTCATTCAGTAACCAATTAAATGCTTATTAATAGGAATGCATAAGTATTTTCTCCATGTTCCTTAGAGAATACATGTAAGCTGTTTCTTTGATATAATCCAAATTTTTCGCTGATCTTGAAGTCATCAGTATGGGTTTCATTTGTAAACAAATATGGTAACTATACTTTAAAAAAATTATATGAATTAATATATTGGTAATATTATGAAAAATGTTTCTATAATTCTAATTCATAGTTCTGAGGTAGTAATTTACAAAAATGCAAAATTGGCATTATTGTACCATATAGCAAAAAAGCATTTCTTTATTCAATTGTTGATTGTCATTTATATTATATTTTATCAACTTGTGTGGTATTCTCACTTGTAAATTCAGTAAACATATATTGAAATGGAATTTAAAATTATATTTTTTTAGGTTTTTCGCCACTTCTGAGATTAAGTCCACCCCCTAGTGAACATGATTACTTCTTTCATCTAGATGACACTGAAGGAATTTCTGATCTCTTTGACCTGCCATTGATGACTCTTTGATGCTTTAGTTCTGCAAAATCAGGAAGAGTGGATTTTAGTTGGATATGCCAGAATAACCAGAGCATCATGGTGTATACTTTTAAACAGTTCAATTTTAAATAATATTGTGATGTTTATAGTATTCACTATCAGCCATGTTCTGTTAGTCTGGGCTGCTTTATAAATCATTATCTGCACAGAGGAGCTATACTCTTTATAATAAGCATTGGGATGATAGTTCTGGAAGCTGGAACTTTTTTGAGCAATGCATAGTGTATAACAGTAGGTGTTCCTTAAATATTTCTTCTGAAGGCATCCTAAATTATCATATTTCTTTGTGGCACCCTCACACTACCATCACATAAGGTAGTGAAATGCGAGAATGAACATTAATACACTCTGGCATTTTTAGAAACCCCCATTCATTTATGTGCTCTTATCCACCTAATCTGATGGTGGTGATAGTAGTGGTAATAATAATATATTCTCATGAGTTCCAGTATAAAGATCACATAATTCTAAGAACACTTTATTGGTTTCCCTACATTTCTCTGCTAGTTAATGTATATCATTTTGTACACTTCTTTGGGAGAGTTTGATGGAATCAAAACTAGTTTTCAACTGTCAATTCCATTCAAGTTCTGATACAGTAAAAGTTACTTGTGTTTAACTGACACCTAACAGACTAGCACAGAAACTACTTTCTGTACTAATAGAGAAGTGTGAAATTAAGTTTTATCATAGAATCATTTGTTCTTAGAATTATAAACATAACCAGAAATATACTACTACTACATAAATCTAGTTCTGTAGTAGTAGTATATTTTTTAGACTAAAAATTTACCGTTATAAGAAGTCCCATGTATCAAGCGAAAGAAGCTTTTTTTTATATTTCATAGTTTGTGATATCGTTTCATTAAGTACCAAAAATTCAACTGCATCCCATTTGAGAATTATTGGTCTACACTGAGTCATAAAATTATTAATACAGTAGTTTAAAATATTGTATTACATTATGAATTTAACTGTACTCTTAATAGTGTTCTTTACTGACTGTTAAAATTTGCATATTAATATAAAATGCCCATAAATTCAACATCCTGGGCAAACAGTAGTTTGCCTAGTTTGCCAAGCCAATGTATAGCTCTCAACTGCAGAAAATGTTAGGTACCAGTGTTTATAAACTGTAAATATTTTATTCCATGACTTGAAAGAATACATGCATCTATGTTTGTACAGTTTTTATAACAGAAATTTTATAGTATATGTTGCGCATGCATGTGTATGTAAATGAGTGCAACTTGAACATAAAAACTTTTTTTACCTTAATATATAAAGTAATGTATTTCATCGAATTATTATGAAAATAATACAGAAAATTATTTATAATTCCTTATAGCTAACTGTTTGTCTAGATGAGCCTGTTAAAATCCTTTAACTTGGATGAGTTAAATTTCCGTTAATATAATCAGTTTTGAAATATATAATTTTGATAGCACTAAATCTGTGTGTTCAGTGATTTATACAAACTTATAACATTTTAGATGATGAAGGCAAAATTTCTCACACTTCTGCCAAAATGGAATGATAATAGTTACAAGTAAAATAGTTTTGTTTTTAATTGACAAATTCCAAATCTGTATAATTGCCTCAGTTTTTTTCTGATGTCCATAAAAATCTGTACCTTTCTATTGTTATTATTATTATTATTATTATTATTATTATTATTATTATTATTTGACACCTCCAGGGAGTCCAAAGACTCATTGAGGGAGAGTGTGCCAACAGCATCGAACGATTGTCCCCTTCCAACCTTTCTATTGTTAAAAAAAAAAAAAAAAAAAAAAAAAAAAAGGAGAGAGAGAGAAAGATGAGTATTTACTAAAACTCTTTGAACAAAGCTAAAAAATTTTAAGCACATAGAATTTTGGCCTTCAGTTATCATTTCTAGGGGAATATAAGCTGGGCAAACCATCAAAGAATATACTAGATATTATGATACTGCAGCAGAATTACTCTGTGATCATTACTTTTCTTCCATATTGGTCTATTATTTTTCAACTTTCATTTGATTAACTCTTACTTTTTCAGTCTTCTAAAGAAGCCCTCCTGACTTTATGACAATATTACCCCCAAAAGAGAATCATAAACCTATAGTACTGTAGATGGACTTAAGGGTAATCTGTGAATCATACTCTAAGACTGAACATGGCACTTTCTCAAGCCTCTGCTTCTCAAATTTTTTACTTTGTTTCAAACACCTATTTGCTAATCTCTTATTTTGTTTTCTGTTTAAGACCATACTACCTCTGCATATACATTTTTGTATATTAATAAATATTGAGTTCTTACTACTATCATCATCATTTCTAATATGGTTCTGTTGTTGATATCACCTGTTTACTCCTTTTCTCAGAACTGATATATAGTCTCTAGTCTGATCAACTGATTTCTGACCATCTCTCAGATTAATATGTTTTAAACTGCTAGCTTTGTTTTGGCTGATTTCTTTCTTGTTTTATATATAATTATTCAATATTAACTATTGTTATATGATGTATTCTTTCTTATTCATTTTATTTTTATTCTTCCTTATATCACCCTTACTTTTCTGTTATATATATACTGAGTTAATTTGCCACCTACCGTTACCTAATCTAAAATGTATAACCATTCTAGGCTCACCATTGAGAATGCTTGTTTTATTTTCTGTTTTCCTACCTGTTTTCATAGTTAATATTTTGAATACTTATTTTCCTGCCAAATTGTTGCCACATAACTGTGACAAATTTAATGTTTTGCAATATACTGTATATTATGTATTTATTAATAAATAAATTCCCTAATATTTTTAGTCTCACTGGGAATATATGCAGTGCTCATTCTGCCCTAACTAACTTTTTCGAAGATTGGTGAACAGCCAGTCTCCACCCTTAGTCTCAGGTTTGGCTAGAATCAGATTTATCTTTCTCCCTAGCACTATCGATATGGTTGCCATTTCCACAGGGCTATACAGACACCTCTCAGCATTAAATAATTATGATAAAATAAAAATTACCAAATCAAACAGTACTTTTTTTTTCTTCTCTGAATAATTACCAAGATTCCACTGCATATATATGCAGTAAATAATAATAATAATAGATAATCATATATATAATATGGATTTTCTCATAATGCATATACATTTTTGATACTGGTGAAACAGTTCTATATATTATATTATATAACTGTGCTTTAAGGTTAAATAAATTTCACTGCTATATGAAAACTGCTTCTTCTTTACATTTATAATTCCTCTTGTATTCTACCATTCTTTTTCTCTCTCAGCTTTGCAGTATTGATTATCTATAATAATTTGATCTCCCGGCTTTCAAATCACTTGATCTGCAATTTGGGCAATCTGTTGTGGTGCATGCTTTCTTCTGATCTTATTTACACAATCACATAATCTTCTCATGACATGATGCCCTTCCACCTTTATGCATTCTTTTCCATATATCATTTTCTGTCTCTTGTTTCTACTATGAAAACAAAATTTTGCTCGAATAAGAATTGGTTAGAATCACATTGCATGCTCCAACATCCTGTACCCTATATGACATTTATAATGCAGCAGTCAGTCATTGCTTTAAGATCTAAGATTTGTGTGCATGAGTGCATGCTCACATGGATCCTGGATATATCCTGAATATATCCTTTGTTCTTAGCAAATTTCATACACACTAATTGCAACCAAAACTCTGGATCTTCTGATTCTGTAATCATCTGATATTTGGTTTAAATAATTACAAATTGCAAATGCAGTGTGTTTGGGCTGAGTTTTACTATAAAAAATAAAATAAAAACAATCCTGCATTATTACTGGTCTTTTTGGTCAAGGTTAGCATATCTGCTCTCCATCCAGCAAGCTGTGAGTCAGTTTATGGGTTGGAGATTCCCCCATGGATATAGATGTTTGAGAAGAAATGCTTTTAGGTAGGAGGTGAATTTCATCACCCAGCATGAGACCACCACCCCCCACTTATTGGAAGCCTGATGTAGCTTGGAAGAAAAAAAAAGTTTCATGTTTGGTCTTGAAAGCAGGATTCTCAGATTATGCAAGAAATAAAAACTTTAAAAAAAATATATAAAAAAAACTTTTAAATCCTCCACTACTAATATATTATAATTTAAATTGTAATAGACCAATTCTTTACTCAAACATGATCAAAATTTGTATGAAGCATCTTCTTAGCTGGGTATGTATATAGAGGGTGTTGACATTAAGTCAGTTGCCTCAGTATCTGCTGTGTGCACAGCACATTTTTTTTTTTGTACATATATATCACTATTCATTATGCGAATGGTCGCTATCCAGATTAGTTTTGATTATTAAGATCAAAACCAAAACTTATCTAGCTTCAGCCGAAGCTAATTGATATGAAATCAACAGCTTCTGTATACAAGTAGCTTAGTGATGAAGATGCTTCATCCACAAATTTTTGTTTTCCTACATTTGGGTAAAGAATTAAAATGAGCATCATTTCTTTCTACTATAATTTACTTTATAACCAAGCATAAAAATTTTCTGCAATGTATTATAACTTTAGAAATTTTTGCAGGTGCAAGTCACATAATGGAAAATATATTTTAGAGCAATATTTCACTTATGTGCAAATGTCTGTTGACTTACTGAACCATGAGAAAATTATGGGCAAATAAGATAGATCATGTAGCTGGTCAAGTAAGATCTTGAATCTCTTCAGCACAATAGGATTTACATCACACCAGAAATGTACATTCTGAAGGGAAGTGAATAATGTGGAAAATAGTTGTATTGGTACTTCTAAAATAATGAAATTTTTGATTCCTGTTCCAAAAGATCTTTTAATGTAGAGAATGGGAAATTTAAATTTTCTAGGCTCATCTAGGTAGTCCTTAATATATTGGTAATTAATAATAGAATTATTTTCCATTATGTAATCTGAAATGCTGTTTCTTAAAAAAAAAAAAAAAAAAAAGATTAGAGGGGGGAAGCAGGTAGACTGAAATTATGAAATAATAGTTTTAGTAACATAAAATTGTCAAATATATATTCTGCTATGCAAGTTATATTTTTAATTCTAATGTGATTTTTACCTATACTTCTTGCTTCTGTTTTGTTTTTGTACATCTGTATGTTTTTATTATATGTTTTATTTAAAAAAAAGATTAAAACCCAAACATGTGATGTTCAGATTAAGAAAGAAGAAATTTTGTAAAATATAATTAAGTTTTCTCAGGATATGAGTAAAACTTCTTGCAAGTGCAATTTATATTCACAGAATGTAAATATGTTATTATTTCAGTGTGTGTATACATATATATGTTTGTTGGCACATTTTTAGTCTAATGTTATGATTGCAGAATATAATTTTCATGTATTATATTATAATGAATATTTTACATATGAAAAAACTTTCATTCTTCTCATCAGTATGACTACATAAATCTAAAGTTAAGTATTGTCTTTCCTTTAACAGATGATTTCTGTTTAGCAACACCTTAATTGAACAGTGAAGCAGTGTGGCTGATTTAGTAAAAATGTTTACTTCAGTACTTTTACAAAAGCTGGATAGTTATCTTTAAAATTAGGCCCTTTCTGCCATAAACTGATGCCAGCAATTGCTCCTTCCTGCATCTGAAAATGATTTCATAATGGTGGTCACAACTGCCTAATGTCCGTACTTGTCTCACTGATTAACTTTACTGCAGTCTTCAATTTAGAGAAGCGGAACAGATTGCAGGGCACTCGAGCACATCTTTTTAATGAAGAGTCAAATACAATGCCCAATTTGTCAAAAAGATTCTAAAAGTGATACAGATAGACTAAGTACAGAAAACATTATAAGCTACCAAAATTTCCTGATAACCATGGACACTACTACTACATAAAATTTTCTTTTCCATATCTGTATTAGAATTAGTATCTGGTTATCTGTAGACCAGATATCTGAGATTCAATATATTGTTCCTGTAATTTTGCAATCTTTCTCAAAGATAGGAAATTGAATTTTAGGACTTTTTTTAATATTACAGGAAGAGATCATTAAACACATTTGTTTTATAATGTACTACATCTTCCATTTGGACAGGAGGCAAGTTTTCTGCTATTAGTCTTTATGAAGTTGGATTTTTTGATGGTTTTGTTACATTTATTGTGTATTCAACATTGGCTTAGTATGGAGCTGGGGCTGTTGTTGTAGCCACCTGCAGTAAGCTGAGTTTTTTCAACTGCAGAGATCATCCCACTTGGTACCTTTCTTTTCATGTTGCTAAATGACACAAAGATGGGAAGTGCCCATAATGCCCTCTCTCTCGTTGGCGAGAGGACATTATATGTGTGTATTGGAAATTTTCACAGGATTGTGATCTGAGTTGCCAAGATGAGAGGTGACCCCTATGTTGTATCTGGTAGGAGAACTGGTTAAAAAAAAAGATCCAAAGTATCAGGAATTTAGGTTTTGGGAAAGAAGTACTAACCTTTCAGAAATGACTTCCAGAGCCATTTTTATATAGGATATATAAAAATGGCTAGCATAACACGGTCATTAACAAAGCACAGTAAGTACACAAAATAAGATCAGAATTTGGAGGCAGTATTTTTTATGTGAATCCCACCTGTGAAAGGTTATAAACTTATAGTGAATAACAGTACTGGGGTGGACAAAGGGTATCTAGAGACCAGATGTGGACTTTTTTCAAGCCACATGCAAAATAAGTAGGTGATGAAATATATATATGTGTATATATATATATACACCACCTAAAAGATATTCATCACAAGCATCCATGTGGAATTCAAACCCACATCCTGTTGGTTGAAGAGCAGGGCAGGTATGCTATTTGTTCAACCAACCATTCTGGCTAATTACTAATAAGGTAGTTACAAAAAATTACTCTGTTAGTAACAGTACTATTTACATGTCTGGTTTCAATCATCTATGTATGCGTAGGAATAAGGAAAATTTTAGGTCGTTAGAATTTAACCTTTAGTTCATTTCTTCAAATTCCAAACTCTGAAAACCATTTTTAAAGGGAGGGAAAAATTGAATTAAAAAATGTAAATACCTTTTCTCACTATTGCTGAATTCCTATGAAATTATGAAAGAAATGTTTTCATTGCAACCATTGAGAAATCATGTTTAATGCTTACATGATATTTATATATAATCTATCAGTCTCACACACAAGGTTTCAGAATTAGAGAAATTTTTTGCTGCCACCCCAAATTGTTTAGCTGTATTCTAAGGTTGGCCAGATTCAAGAATTATACAGAGTTCAGAGCTATACTAGTACATAGTGTATTGTACCATGATTAGTGATCACCATGTTTCTTGCAAATTAGCAAAGTCAGTAAAACTTTGTCTAACTAGCTGAAATATTTTATTTGTTCTCTAGGTTCTCCATTGAGAATGCAGTTAAAATTTGCTATGTGCCTACCCATTCATATTTTGGTCTTTTCATCACTGATTTTCATAAATATTTGTTACAGCTATTATTCTGGAGACTTGCACCAGATTTATTTAGGAGTACATCATCTGCATAAAGCAAAGAGCCAAGTTTGATATTCAATTCTGATATCAGGTTTAATATTCCTCTCATAATGTGATCCCAATAGATGATAACTGTGGAGGGTAGTGTGCACTTGTCTTATACCTGATTTCATATCATACTGTCATCTTATATATCCTTTAATCCTAATTGTTAACTTACAGCTTAAGTACAGTTTATATATTGCTCTGCATGATATTTCATTTACATCATTTGTACTGGTGGGGTTTAAGGAGTTTCTCTTATCATACCATATGCCTTTTCTAGATCTACTAAACTTAAATACAGATTGTTATTTTCCCATGATGGTGATAAATCCTGTTCAGCTGGTTCTCCTGCAAATTCCATACTTCTTTTGCCCTCCCCACTTTATTTTTTAAGTATGCTTGCATAAATCTTACTTGAAAACTTACTTTATTCTAGTCATCTGGAATTTGACCTTCTGAATTATGCAGTGTTTTGTTGTTTCTGCCATTTCATGCTTTATATGGCATTCTCTCCAAGTATTGATATATATGCACTCTTGATTGCATTCTTAATGAATGCTTTCTACCTCTTCTATCTATCACTGCTTCTGATTTTTTTTTTCTTTCCCACAAGACCAGTTTTTGTTATCAGTGCACTTCTGATAACAAAAACTAAAACAGTAAAGATCAACCAAATGATTATAGTGAAAAGGGGTAGTCGAAGTTCAAGCAGTGTTACCTAAATTTGCCCTCTCTCTCCATAGATTCTAAGCAATATTGGAAAATTCCCTCCTGAAAGTTTTTTAAATGAACCAAACATAAGTATAAAAAATCATTTTTTATAAATATCTCTAAAGTGTACATTACATTCAGTTCTAATAAGCAGAATTTGAAGCATTTCCAAGTGTGCCTACTTATTCAGATCATTGCAAATGTTCCTATTAAGATTTACTTTCAAATTAGTTGAAAGTAAGTGTTAGTGAGATTGCATTTTGTATCTAAATTAAACATTAACTGGTGCAAAATGAACCCTGTGCTACAGTTTTCATTGGCATAAATCAAGACAACAGCATGTTTAATCAGATTGATTGCATAACAGATCTGATAGTTATGGGATAGGTGAGAGTAAATTACTGTTTTTTTTTTTTTTTTTTTGGTTATGTACCACTGAGTGAATAAATTTTAATTATAGAAACATTTAAAAAGTTTAATAGAGCTGTTGATATACCAGGCTACAGGTTTAGGTTTGGAAACTGCTGTTTACAGTCCCACTCAGACAGACTTATAATACTTTGGACTTCTGTAGTGCAAACACCTGCAGAAGAATCATTCTAGCCACATTTCTGCCAACTATACCTTTTTTCTAAATCCCAACCTCCTATTATTTACATATCTTCTCAGATAAGCAGAAATGCTTATCCTTTTTTGGGGGGGGGGGATATGAAGGAATTAATATCATATAAAAGTTTATAAAATTCTTTCTTTGGTTTCAAAAAAGTCTTTCCATCAGTGTCAGATATTTGCAAATAGAATATTAAAGCAGCATGAAACAGTTCTCTTAAGTTTCTGTATCTACATTTGTGCATAAATGAGGACTATTTTATACCAGGGTATTGTTTAAAATATTTCATGGTAATGAGACAGCATTCTAGCGGTTCATATTATATAGTTATTTTATAAAATCTAAGTTAGCACTATAAATAATCCTAACTAGACACAAGAAGTGAAATGTACTTGTGCTACTAGCATGCTATGCAAAAGTTGTTAAAGCAATAGAAGTATCTGTTGTAGTTGAAATGCAGAAAATATCTGTGCAACTTGGACATATCATGTTTATTTGCAGAATTAATTAATACTTGAGATAAATAAATTGCCCTGGCCTTTAAGTAGCATGCTATTTACTAAAATATATCATGAGTGTTCAGCAAATAATTTTGCATGAGAAGCAGTGGATTATATCAACATCTAATATAATCATTGAGTGATTTACATTAGACATTCAAATGAACAAGGATACTGAAGTGTTATCACAATAAGGTTTTGAAAATTGCAAGGTTTTTCTGCAGTTTTATTTTCTTATCATTAAAATCAGAAGTGGCCTCTTAATTCATTTTTTACCTTAAAATTAAAATAATTTTTTTAAATAAATACTTTGTGGTATAGTGCAAAATATTTTGTGATTGGTGATCAGAGTATTTAAAAAAAAATAATAATAATGTGACAGAGATGATTAGTTATAGTCCTCTTAGCAACACCCAAAATTTAGAAATCAAGAATATTTTATTTATAATTTTATTCATTACCAAAAAAAATTGTATACTGATTGTATCCTCTATACTGTATTCCTGTTTAGAATAATGTAAATTTTTAGTCAAGAAAAATTATCTTAATAGGTTGTTTTTGATCTGAAAGTAATTTATAAAGTAGGGTATATTAAGAAAACTGCACTTGAGAATGAAATAAGAAGTTAACCTAACATATATAATTTTAACAGAACATTATTAACCGAAATGTGAGAAATTACATAACATAATAGAAAATCCATGACTAGAAAATTTATATTATCCATTGTTTCTTTTACTTGGGCTGCAGCTAGTAGCACTAGTTTTTATATAAATGAAATGATTAATACTTGCATAAATGAGCTAAAACTTTTTTTTGCCGGCTGTCTGAATATTTCAGTTTGTATATATATATATAGCTAGATTAAACTTAGATTGTAAACCAGAATGAAGTCTTTAATACATTTTGTACACTTGATCTCCTTGAAGAGTTTGTATATGATGTACATATGTGATTAACTGAATTAATTGAATGCAATTAGCTTCATATAGTTTACTCATATGCACTTCAAAAGTGTTGTATATAAAACAAAACTGACTGTTTATATATTTAGATAATATTGTGATGTTTTGTTGTTTTATTCGAAGACAAATAAAATTATATACAAAATAAAAGTGTTATTTCAGCTTTGTTTACTAATTTTAAAAATTATCAGTAATACAACTAGACTTTATTTGTTCTCTTCATGCGAATGTATGCATATTTTTATGTTGGAACACTGTTATCAATGACCAGTCTGTGCTCTGAGCAGAAATCTAGCTGGTGCTTAACTATTATAGATTGGGACTATCATTTATATATATATATATATATATATATATATATATAAGCTTTCATAAAACATTTCTATGTCATATTCATTTCCTACTTCTCTATTTGGATCTCCAACAAAAATCACTTCTACAGTTGCACTTTCTAACATCTTAAAAATTCTTACCATAAGTTGCATTGTCCAGTGTCCCATTTTGAAATTTACCCAGGTTGTTATTTGAAACTACCTGGTATTCAATAAATAATTCTCTGTCTGCTTTACAGGAGGAAAAATCAGGAAAATCTGGATTTTGAGATTTTTTTCCCTCCTGTGAGATCCTTCACTTCAATATGTAGATATGACATTGTTTCCTCTACTACTCCATTGTATTTTCTCTACACATTAGTATGTGAAGCATTAATGGAAAATAAAAGGGAAACAGGGTTGGATTTGATGTGATGTCTTTGCATATTTAATCTTGCACTTAGTGATATACATTACTTTGGGCCAATAAGAGTACTTGGGTGACAAGTGATTGGCAACTAAAAGTGATGTACCACAAGTTTCATTTCCTGGTTAAGATACTTGACATTGATTTCTGTTCCATGTTTGCTTGCATGTTACTTTTAACACTTCCTCTGTAATTCTCATTGTTCCATTTATATTTTTTTACAGATGGATACTTTGATGGCTCAGCCATCAAAGTTGGTTGATGGTTGAGCCATCTGGAATTTGACATTCTGAATGATGCAGTACAGTAACTGTGAAATATTATACCAGAATGTTTGAAAATATTTGGTAGAATATAATCTTAGTTGCCTTGTTATATTTTAGGATTTTGATATGTTTTTACCTCTAGTATTAATATGTACTCCTGATTGCATTTGGCTTGAAGGTTTTCTTCCTCCTCTTGTTTTATTTATCAATATTTCAAAGTAGTTACTCTAGATCATCATTTCTCAACCTTTCTAAGCCCAAGGACCAGTAAAATGCCTAAAACAATTCTACGGACCACTAAGTTATGTAATATTTTTAAAAAGCCATGTGTTGATTGCCAACATTTGGGAAAAACTGTGCCATTTATAACAATTTTTGCCAATTAATTAAATTGGAAGTAAACGATTAAAAGTGTATCAACATCGAACAAAGTTTTAATTTTTATTAAACAATTAAATGATATTTATATAATTATGTTATAAAAGCCAGCAAATTTCAGAATGAAGCAAAAGTTGTATATATTCACTGCCCATTTCATCGCAGAATACTGAAAATAACCTGTTATTTTACGGTCGAGCCTTAATAAAATTAACTAGCTTTACAGCGTTGTATAGCACAGTTTTAAATTCTAGTGACATTCCTTTGGAGACTAACGCTTCCCTATATATGAAACAATGTACACAATTCATATCTGGAGCTACTTCCTTTACCTTAGAAACAACCCCACTATGCCTGCCTGTAAGGTGCAAGCTCCATCCGAACAGAAGCCCATACGTTTTTCTTATTTGATCCCTTTATGTATTATCATCATCATCATCAAATTCCTGGCATGTACCCTCAAGGGATGTACAGGATATGATAGTACTACATGAAAAAAAAATTACATCATTACTAACTTCCTATCTACAATTTTCTTGTCCATTTAAATTTCTCATCATCATCATCATCATCAAATTCCTGCCATGTACCCTCAAGGGGTGTACAGGATATGATAGTACTACATGAAAAAAATTACATCATTACTAACTTCCTATCTACAACTTTCCTCCAAATCAGTCTGTTACTTGTCAAGACTCCAACATTATCAGATCTTATATTTCTATCGTCTAAGGCACTTTGTACCGTATCAATCCACCTATATCTTGATCTTCCTCTGGGTCGTTTTGCTGCCAACCTGGCAGAGAACACTTGTTTTGCTAAGCTTTCTTCGCCCATTCTTTAAGTGACCATACCACCTGAGATTAGCTCTGCTAACGCATTCCTGGATGTTGACAATGTCAAGTTCTTTCCTAATATCCTCGTTTTTAATATGATATTGCCATTGAATGTATGACATAAGTAATGACTACTTCATGTACTGAACAGAAATTCAGTGGTTTGCTTACCATTATTATTAGCTTTGCATTTTTCCTTCCAAATTTTCCCAAAACATTTCTGTGTGTCTGGTATTCATTTTCCTGCTTTGCTATTAGATCTCTATCAAGGACAAACTTTTTTGTTTGTCATTTACAATGTATAATGATTTGGCTCTAGAGGCCAAACAAAAAAACTGGAGGTCCCCAATAAGCAGAACTGTCTCTCACACTACGAAATGAAATTTATCTCCCATCTAAAATATTCACGACCTTCCATGTCCATGGCAGGATTCAAAACTGTCATCTGTTAGTTGGAGAGTGAGGTATGCTAATCATTTGGTCAGCCAAGCTAGCAACAATCCACAATCCTGCTCTTGAAGAAGAAAAAACAAAAAAAACTTCTAAGTTGCATTAGATCTGCTTACTGGAGGTCTAATGCAACTTAGAAGTTTTTTTTGAATGAGTCAAATTCATTTATCACTTAAATATCTTGTATGTGTTCATAATGAGATGCATCTGAAATCAAATTCATACTCAATAGTCCTAGTCTCTCCTTATTTTTTTTTATAAAGTTTGTTTAAAGAATAAGTGGTTGCTCAGGGCAGCATCGGAGTAGAAGAACCAGCAAACCATATCACTCATAGCGGATTAATTGTATGTTCTTAAACTTTATTTTTGTTGCATAGAGTAGTATTCATCAGTGAAGATTCACTTGTAATATATTTTTAGTATGACATCATGAAACTTCCTATTTGTCTGTAGTATTATGTTTGTACATTGTTAATGTAGGATCAAAGTTGTGTTAGATATGTAGAGAACATGTTTGTATTTCATTGTCTTCAGAAACTGAAAATTCATTTTTAGATAGCTATTATAACCTTTGAATGAGTAAAACATGGGTTGCAATATGATAGAATCTGACTCACAATATCTGTATAATCTTTAAAAATGGAGGGCATGTGGACGTGGATAAGCACCACAAATGGTGCATTCTCTTTCAGCCAACTCTACTAAACACAGAAGCTTAAAATGTCAATGGAACCAATGTGAAATGGTGGATGTATGTATGTATGCTGAACTTTTGAGATTCACATCACAACCTGATCATCTGCCTACACCTTGTGGCCCTTCCATGTCAGACTTGTTCATGGTGGAGGGGATCCTTCCAGTGATAGAAGAGTGAAAAGAACAGTGCCTCTTTTTTTATACTTCCCATATTCTTTCCCCTATTTCTAAATCTTTTTCACTCTCCTGTCTTCCAGATTACCATCACTGGAATCCAACACCTTGCCACCATACTTGCTATGTGGTGCAAACCATACACATCTGGAAAAGGGAATTGTGAGCTTTCCAAATTGCACATCTAAAAATGCAATTTTGCAAAATGGGTGGTCCTGGATGGCCTAGCCAGGATCAATCAAGCTAGTAGGCTTGCCTGCAAGAGTCAGTGGTGTGGCACCGAGTCCCTTTCTCCATGATTTGAGGATACGGTCCAAGGCTTGTGGTGGTGTAGTATGGTGCTGAACCAGAGAAAGATTAATTTTTCATGTTTATGTTTACCAGGGCTTTCAACAAGCCCCAACTAAGTTCAGAAACCATTAGCACATCAATGAAAAACAAGGATGCACTAAATATTCAGTTTTTGTCATGTTTTTCAGATATTCGGTTTCAGCCGAAGCAGAAAAATTTATGGATCATAACAAATGCATCTAATCTGGGGAAAGCCTTCCCTTATCTTGTGCAACCATTCAAATAGGAGGGTTTCCAAGAATAATTAGTAAACTTTCCACAGTAAAATTTCTTTCAGCTCTAGCTACCAGCTTATCCCTTGAAAGAGTTTTTTCAGAAGTTGGAAATATTTATGAAGACACTTAATGCCTAATACTCCAAAAAATACTGAAAATTCATTTTCCTACATCATAATTTGTTGCAAATTCATTTTGATTATGAAATTATTATTATTATCACGGGCAACTCCAGGGAGTCATTAGACTCATCGAGGGAGGCACCAAATCATATTCATCACAGCTATTCTACATTCATACAGTATCTATCATAA